>NC_140966.1:29133868-29266368 GCF_056783735.1 Eptatretus burgeri | reverse complement strand
TTCCTGAACGGGGAGCACGCCCTCGGCAAAGTACCAATCTTATCTTGATTAGATCTTCATTATGGCGGCCGAGCGTTTAACCGCTGGTGCATGCCAACTATTACAGGTCAACTCGCATGGTAATTACCTCCCATTCTATCTAGGATCAGACAATGCTGGATCAATGGAAGGAAAGGACAAGCACGGACAGGTTGGAACATCAACAAAGGAATTTATTAATAAGAAAATAAATAAATAAAAAGTACTTATTTCCGTGTGGTAAAAATAAATTCCAAATCAATCAAAATAACTGAAAGCAAATAAATAATTAATGAGGCACTTATATAAAAAGAGACAAAGAACAGACGCTTATCACTGTGCATTACTTAACAATTAAACACGAGACAAGGGTTCCCAGCAGATCATTCGGGGGGGGGGGGGGGAGGGGAGAGAATCCAGTGTCACCAAATAGAAGTCGTCGTACGTCAAATAAAACGTCCTAAAATGTGTGAGCGTGTCTTGTCCGTTGCCAGCGCCCAGCCTTGCCGTGCACCCACTCGCAAACAGGCTCGAACACCAATCGACATCACCCCCCAAGAATCAGGTCCGCCAAGAGCAGGTCTCGAGCAGAACCAGCATCAACGGTCCAAGCGTCACCCACCATCAGGAGCCACCAGGAGCCACAACTGATGGACATCTGTTAGGAGCTGTGAGAAGCTGAGGCCCTGTGAGAAACTGCAAGGCTGCAAGGGAGTCACCAACTGTCGCCAGGTCAGCAACCTTCTGACTGGAAATCGACGAAGCAACCGTCTGACTGGAAATCGACGAAGCAATCGTCTGACTGGAAATCGGCAAAGCAATCGTCTGACTGGAAATCGGCAAAGAAACCGTCTGACTGGAAATCGATGAAGCAATCGTCTGACTGGAAATTGATGAAGCAACCGTCTGACTGGAAATCGGCAAAGCAACCTCCTGACTGGAAATCGGCAAAGCAACCGTCTGACTGGAAATCGACGAAGCAAACGTCTGACAGGAAATCGACGAAGCAACCGTCTGACAGGAAATCGACGAAGCAACCGTCTGACAGGAAATCGAAGAAGCAACCATTTGACTGGCTGTCGCAAAACTCTCAAAGCCGTCAGAACCAAAACCAGCTATCGCCAACTGACTCTCAAAGCTGTCAGAACCACAACCAGCAAAAGCGAACTGACTCACTGACTGACAAAAAACGGACCGCTCGTCCTCTTTTGTGGGCGGCCCGTCTGGGCGGAGCCTCCAGCAGATTCCAGCCAAATCTATCCCACCCTTTCGCACATCGTTGCCAGTGACAACTCGCCCGTCCCACGATCATCCAAGCCTACGACTCTTGGATAAGTCCGAAGGTCATGGGTCCCTTAGCGGACCGTGGTCACCAATGCTTCGACGGCGTGGGGTAGGGTTTATTGCCTAATTTCAATATACCTAAGTACCCACGTCGTCCAACTACTGGGGAAAATCACACCCTCGACCGACTCTGTCCGGACCGAGTCGCAGGTACCAACCCGGATCCGGCTTAACCAAGCGGAGTTAGCAGAGTCGCGCCGGTTCCAATGAACAATCCACGGCACGAACGGCACACACACACACACACACACACACACACACACACACACACACACACACACACACACACACACACACACACACACACACACACACACACACACACACACACACAAAATGGACTTCGTGGGTCTATTTTCGGTAGAGCCGGGTACCTCCCCGCCTCGTGCGGTTTCACCGGACCCGCACTTGTGGAGCTCGGATTCCGTGGATGGGAACGGGGATCCCAGCTCGAGCGCTCCAACGCAAAACACCACGGTGGGACTCGAACCCACGACCCAGACCAAGCCGCACTCACCACCAAGACCACAGACCGCAATCGCCACGATCCTGCAGGACGCAATCACTACGATCCTGGAGAATGCACCCTTGTCTGCCCAACACTGGTCCAGACAACCACTCTACTCTTCTGAGGTGGGAGGGGTCTCTTCTCCTCCCACTCGCCTCCTGATTGGACGAGGGGTTGTCAGATGACTTGTGGTCATCTCCCGATTGGCTGGGGCGTGTCTGTCATGCCCGCCCTTTGCTCATTGGCTGGAGGAAACGGTCCATGCCCTTCCTTGGGACGGAGCCTCAATCTGAGGCGTTGGAGGCTCCGCCCACGCCTTTAGCCGAAAACACGTGGGCAATGATGACCGGTCGAGTGCGGGACGGTGGCGTTGTTGTAGTGGATGTAGTAGTAGTAGTTGTTGTTGTTGTTGATGATGAGGAAAAAAAACCTAGCTCAAAAATAACTCGTAGCACACACATGTAATTCCCATTAGACAGAAGGCGTGATTCTAACTGCAGACACATACTTATCAAAATAACTAAGCTTAGGGACTCTGGCTGTTTGTGTGCACAAGGTTTCCAAATCCGTAACAATATGACATGACAGTAACCTCGAGAAACAGCACTCGCCAATTACAATTGTTCGTTCAAACTCCATTCTTATCGTATTAAACTGGTTAGACGTCATTAAGCTCAACTGGGGGCATCCACCTGTTACAGGATGCCAGGTCAGCACAGATATGAAAGCATCACCAAAGACACCCGGACATATTTAGGGATCAACTTGTGACATTGAAGGACTTCACTGGCAAACTGAACATTGAGAATGATGTGAAGACAATTTTCTGAAAGGCACAACCCAGTGTGTGGGTCTGAGTTTTGGGTTTTGGAGACTATGGGAATCCTTTCATGGTCAATGCGAGTGTTTCTAGTCCAATGGCCATATACTTTACAGAAAGGGGGTGACAAGGTTTGCTGTGGGTCATGAGGATGAAATTAGGTCTTTTTAGGCAAGAGGGGAGTGGAGAGGCTTTACAGGAGGGAACTGCAGCTTAAAATGTGATCGATAGGTTGCTTTGCGAGAGAAAGTCAATGAATAATGTCAGACTGTAAAAGCTGGAGATTATTGAGTCAGGTCAACACTACAATTGAAGTGCTCCGGTAGATCCTGTTTTGAAAGCAGACACATAAATAAGCCTGTGTGGTGATTACAAAATGTCAATTAATAAATTCTCCACTTTGGACAAATACCCCGGACATGGGATTGACGACCTGCACGAAAAGCTGAATGGAGGACCGTTCTTCACCAAGCTCGACATGAGATGAGCCTACCTACAAGTCCATTTTTTGTTATGCATGGTCAAGGCTCGTGGAAGAGTTAGGACACAGAACAGATCAGGACACAACATAACAAGGGGAACAGCAGGGTGGAGGGAGAAAGTCGATGGAGATGGACAAACAAGGGATGTAGGTAACGATGAGGGGTGAAGGAGAACGCAAGGGGTGGACAATATGGACAAATAAGCAAAATTTTGGGAGCGTGGGGTGCTTTATGCCTGGTGTTGGGTTAATGGTTAGGGTGGTGGGCTTGGAATCCGAGGGTATCGAGTCGAGATCCTGCTCAGCCGTTGAATTAATACCAGGTGGTGTTGACTCAGCCTGTCATCCTTCCAAGGTTGGTAAAATGAGTACCAGTTTACTGGGATGATTGAGCCATTCGCATATCCTGGGTTGGAGTGGTGACCCATCCAGGATTGTGTCCAATCACCCAGGAGAAGCAGCACCAACACTTTGTGCAGAGCATAGTCCCAATGGGTGGATGGGGGGGTTAACGGGTGTACAAAAGATCATGGTTGTGAATGGGGGCTAACCAGAGATGGTGGAAGCCCTGGAGGGAAGGATAAGATTGAAGAGACTGAGGAAGTTAGTTCCACAGACAGGAAAGAAAAAGAGGACTTAATGAATGGAAGTGAGCAGTGACTGGATTTTTGGCAATTTCAATGGAAGGGAGTTACTGGCAGACTCGGGGTGTCCTGCAGAAACATGAGGGGAGGGAAGCGGGCAGAAGGGGAGCGGGGGGTAGGGGAGAGGAGCTGGGGGTAGGGGAGTGGAGGATGGGGGGAGGGGTTGGCAAAATGGAAAGCACACAAGTTTAAAGACCAGTAAGCAGACGGTAGAATTCAGAGACCACTGACCTATCTGCAATGTGAAAGGTAGAGGCCCAGATACTAAGCTTTATTGCAGGAGATTCCAATAATTTTGAGAGCCATGGTTTCCACGGTGTCAAGAGCAAGGGGTGAAGCACCAGCTCATTAGTGAGATGAGCTGGGAGCACCAGCTCATTGGTGAGACAAGGACTTCATCATTCTGCAGATAAAGGCCTTTTCGGTCGATAAAAGTTGAGATGTACCAAGGAATGGTTCACATGATGGAGGATGCCCAGTCAGTGACTGGCTTTGGAGACCAACTTAGATATATGGTTTGACCAAGAAAGATCATGACCGATAGTAGAGTCCCAAAAGTTTGTGTGTCTGACTGTCTTCAAGAGCATTAGTAAGGAAGTATATGGGAGGGTTCCCCATATGGTCTTTACGGAGAGACAGGGTGAAAGTGTAAGATGTGTCATGATTGAAAAACATATTCCAAGTGTTTGACTAGCTCATGATTATATCAAGGTCTGTAGAGAGGGAAGAGCCTGCTGCCTGCCTATCTTTTGGATGCGAGATGTTATGACAGAGGGTGGAGTCATCAGCAAAGAGAGAAAGAGAATTTTCCAGAATTTCAGAAAGATCATTGATCAAGATTAGGAAAAGGACTGGGCTCAAAAACTGCCTTGGCTTTGACAGGGAGAGGAGATGAGAGCATTCCATTAAGAGCCATGCATCGACTATGAGAGTGGAGGAAGTCAGTAAACCATGTGTGGAGTTGGCCTTGGATGCCGTAGGCAGAGAGTTTGGGAGTAAGGCAGGATGCCAGACATTTTTATACATATACTATGTCAAGGCTCGTATAAGAGCTAACACACAGAACATATAACAAGGGGAGCAGGAGACAGGAAGGGATGGGGTGGGGTACATGGGGTAAACAAGATGGTACGACAGGGACTTTCAGAAAGGAAAGCAGGGAATTTGAACGAGGTAGGTTTGGGGTAAGATTAACGGGGGTAAAAAAGATCTTGGTTTTGGATGGGGGAAGATCAGAGATGGTGGTGAACAGCTCTTTTGTAGACCTGGAGGGAAGAGTGGGATTGAAGAGTGTGTGGGAGTTTGTTCCAAAGGTGGGGAAAAAGAGGAACGAAAAAATGAAGATGAGCAGTGATTCTTGATTTTGGTCGTTTCACCAGAAGGGTGTTGCTGGCGGACCTTAAGCGCCCTGCAGAAATATGGGAGGGGGGGTGGCATATCTCAGACAGAGAAGGGGGGGCAAGACCAGAGAGGAGATGGCAGAAGACGGAAAGACCACCAACCTGCCTGCAGTGAGAGAGTGAGAGAGTGAGAGACCCAAAGGCTCAGCCTCATCGCGGGAGATACTAATGATCTTAAATGCCTTGGTTTCCACAGCATGAAGCCAAGAAAGGTGAGAGGCAGGAGCACCAGCCCAGAGGAGAGAGCAGTACTCCATCAGGCTGTGGATGAAAGCTTTGTATGTGGTCAGGAGTTCAGGTGTGCCAAGGAAGGACTTTGCATGACGGAGGATTCCCAATCAGCGACTGGCTTTGGAGGCCAGCTTGGAGATGTGGCTTTCCCAGAAAATATCATGGCAGATAGTGAGGACCAAAAGTTTGAATGAGAGGACTTCTTCAAGAGAATTGTTGAGAAAGTAGATGGGAGTGGGGGGGGGGGGGGTTCCAGACGGTCCTTTCAGAGAGACACAGTGAGAGTGTGAGATTTATCAGGATTAAAAGACATGTTCCACGTGTTGTATCAGCTTGTGATTTTATCCAGATCTGCAAAGAGTGAACAGGCTGCTGCTTGCCAAACTGAGGGATGACAGAATGTACAGCAGAGGGTGGAGTCATCAGCAAAGAGATAAAGAGGATTTTCCAGAGGATCAGAGAGATCGTTGATGAAAACCAGAAAAAGCACAGGGGTAATAGGCCAGCGGTAAACCTCGATAAAGGGCTATATTTTAGGAGTTTAATCAACCGGCTTGACACAAAGCTACAACAGGTCTCATATGAAAGATGGTGATCTCAGTAACATATTTATCCCTGTTGTCCTCATATTTTGGTGTGCGGTCCATGAAATATTCACATTTGAAGGATACACCCGTCTGAATATTTGGACCATTTCAGAAAATCACAAAATTTCCCATAAACTCCAAGACAAAGAGCCCTCTTCCGACACGTTTGGTATTGAAATGTGTTGATTGGACAGGAGAATAATGTAGTATCACAACCACATAATTATATGTAAATTTATATGCCTTTATTGACAAAATACGATAATTTCCTAAATTTTTCGGACCGCCATAAGGAAAATATCAGAGAAGGCGATTTTTCAAAACCGATGTTGACATTGCTATGTTCAGTCGTCATCCTTTACAATATTAAAGAACGTATGATAAAACGTGATTACATAATCATCATCCTCACCATCGCTCTCATCAAT
Organism: Eptatretus burgeri; assembly: GCF_056783735.1. NCBI lineage: Eukaryota > Metazoa > Chordata > Myxini > Myxiniformes > Myxinidae > Eptatretus > Eptatretus burgeri. The sequence continues at coordinate 29,259,907 of NC_140966.1, read as the reverse complement.
GCACCGACGTTGTCCTGCATGGTTGTGGAAAAATGGACACTACTGAAAGACTATAGCTAAGCAATTAGTTAAACCTAATATATTGGTTCACGAAAAAACATTTTCACGAAAAAAAATAAGTGACCACTATATTCGTTGTTGTCTGTCTGTCTGTCTGTCTGTCTGTCTGTCTGTCTGTCTGTCTGTCTGTCTGTCTGTCTGTCTGTCTGTCTGTCTGTCCCGAGTATAGCTCCGTGGGTTTGATCCGATCCTGATAAAATTTTGGTGGGAGGTTTATTTCATGATTTAGTTGTGTTTTCCTGAAAATGGGCATGGTGCGCCCATTATGGGCAGAGCCACACCCAAAAAACTTGTGTTTTTAGGGGGTAGCCGATTTCAATTTGCATCTTCTCCTTTGGGGTTTTGTCGAATCTGGCAGGGGTTTCAGTATTTGGTTAGCCCAATGGCACCTGCATATCCCCACAGAGCTCGATTTTTCATTTTCATCCCAAGGTCAAGGCCACAAGGTCACGAACTTAGAAAATTGTGAATTGTGTTTTTAGGGGGTAGCCAATTTCAATTTGCATCTTCTCCTCAGGGGTTTGTCGAATCTGGCAGGGGTTTCGGTATTTGGTTAGCCCAATTGCACCTGCATAGCCCCACAGAGCTCGATTTTTCATTTTCGTCCCAAGGTCAAGGTCACAAGGTCAAGAACTTAGAAAATTGCGAATTTTGACATAAAAATCATACGACCGCCCAAACTTTGAGAGCGAGGATGACAATATTTTTTTACGCATAATCTTGAGGTCATTCCCCACCTAAAGTCTTGAAACCATTTTGCTCTATCTCGAACACCTTGCCCGTGGCGCCCCCTTCAATTTTGTTTTTACGCTGATTTCATCAAAGTATGGATAATCCGAGGAGTGCGAAATGCCATATAGACTATATGACGTTGTATTGTTCCTGGAATGTTCCAGAGGAAGTTTTGCATCAAAGGTCATAATCCTTGACCTTTGACCTTTAAAGTTCACAAAGGTCAAATTTTCAGAGTTGTTGGAATCGAACCGGGTTTTTGACCTTCTTCGACTAACTAACTCAAATAAGCTATAGCACGTATCCTGTTTCCTTATTTTAATGCCCACAACATTGTTTTGTGACCTTTAAAGGTTATGCAAAGGTCAAATTTTGAAAGTTGTTGAACGAAACCGGGTTTTTGATATTTTGCAGCTAATAACCTGTCACTCGTACCACATCATGTTGATCATTTTTATAACTTGGTCAAAAATTACAACATTGTCTCATCCTTGACTTCTGAAACAATATACATCGTCAACCATCGTCGTCTTCAGACTTGTCTATTTTTTATTCAATTCCTTCTCTTCCAGGGTTGTAGAATGCCAATGCCAATTGTATGGACACATCATAAATGCTCTACCCATTATACAATAATGCTTAAAGGTGGTCTTTCGTTAATCATTTAACGGAATTTTCAATTTCTCTTTATTATAGGACTCCAACATGGCTGAACGGTGTCCAGATGAACCGGGATCGAGTCCATTGAAGTTACAGTTGCCAAAAAAGAAGCGAAGGTTGTCGACAGAATGGGATACACACATCATAGGTCAGAATTCGTCAAAGGAGGTCAGCAAAGCTGGGAGTACGGGTTTGGAAGCTTTGAAGTCATCTTCACAAATACGGAACGATGAAATTGCCCAGTGTTTGGAGTCACGTAAGGGAGGAACGGATATGTCTATATTCTACCACTGCAGTTGCTATCAGTCGTACACCAGTAAGAGGAACTTATCCTTCTTCTCAGAACATGCATCACAGGAGAAACCAAAGATTGTGGAGCCTAAACACACGCTAGCAAATACCCACAAGATGACTGATTGGTCAACCTGTTTCATCTGCCATTCCAGGAAACGTGATAAACTTCACCGTGTCCGAACAGGACTGAGACAAGCAACAGTTCGCAAAGCAGCAGAAGCACGTGACGATCAGGATATCCTTGGTCTTCTTGAAGGCGAGGACCTGTTTGCAAAAAATTCTATATATCATAGTACTTGCATGGCTTCATACATCAGCACCCACAACATGAGCTCTGGGCAATACCAGCAAGATGTACCTGAATCTGATGAACATCAAAAATGCCTTCTCCCATCTTGTTAATGAGATAGATACTGACCTTAGAGGAGGGAAAGCTTTCAAAATGAAGAATCCATTACATCGATTCAAAACTATCTTAGGGGACAATGAAGAAACCTCATACACTACACAAAAACTACAGCGGCAACTAAAACATCACTACGGAGATGGTATCGTTGTTCATTCACAACGTGGGCAATCAAAGTCAAGTATCATCATGAGCAGCCTCGTGTCATTGGGCGACACAGTTCGAGCGTTTGCACAGCTCAAAGAAGACTTCAGTCAAAGCCAAATGGAAACAGACGCCATGCTGCCAGAGGACGATAACCAGTTGGACTCCAGTAAATCGGCTCTCCACAAAGTAGTTTGAGATATTCGTGATGAAATTAGTCAGATGATGGCAACAACCGAATACCCAACACCTGGTGATATCAGTATGGATTCATCGGAAAATGCTCTGCCTGCGATGTTGAGAACATTCTTTGTATGGCTGATTAGCAAAAAGGCATTTGATACAGCTGACGAGACGTACCTACTGAATGACAACAAACGACGTAAGGTTCTTTCATTGGTTGAAACTACCATTCATTGTGTTCGACGAGATCTGATCATGCCTCTGCAATTAGGCTTAGCTGCACAATTTCACCATGCATACGGCACGTGAGATATTATCGATGTACTGAGCTCCCATGGTTTCTGCATTCCCTATGATGACCTCCGGCGGTTCATGACAGCAGTCGGCAATGATGAGTTCATGAAAAGTCAAGACGCAGTGTATATTCCCCACGGCTTGATAGCAAGACACCAAGGAGGTACACTGCTTCAAGAAGGTGATGACAATGTGGATATTAACTGTGAGACAGTTGATGGCAAAGGGACTTTCCATTCCATGGCTCGTGTGATTTTCCAGGAACAAGACACTAATGTGTCTGGGGTTGATCATGGCTCTGTCGGAAGAATTAAGCTCGGTAAGGACAAGTCACTAACTTTGTCACAAGAAAATGCCATGGCTCTAAGGAACACACTGCATTACGACAAACCACGACAACGTCCTGAACGACCACGTGTGGCCAATGCACTGACCCAGATCAACACCCTTCGGAGCACAGATGGACCAGCAGATGTTTGAGACCTTTCATGGGTACTTCTGCGCATATCATCACATGGAATGTTGCAATTTCTAGATGACTTGCATATTCCAGCGAAACACAACACGCTGTTTTGGGTGGGCTTTAACTCTATGGTATCACCACGCAAAGAAACTAAGACAGTTGCAGTATATGCTCCGGTAATCGATGCAGAGCCAGCGGACCCTAAAACCATATACACTACCATGATGCGATGCAAGCAGCTTTCAGAGAAAATGGGACAACAAGATTCGGTCCAGACCATGGATGCCGTGGCACAACAAGTTAAGTGGAGCAAAGGTGTTGAGTTTGAGCACAAGGCACTGTGACTTGGAGGTTTCCACACTGTGTGTTGTTTCATCGGTGCTATTGGGAAGCTCTTCGTGGATGCTGGCCTCAAGGATTTGCTGGTGGAGAGTGGAATATATGCAGAAGGGACAGTGGGCATGATGCTTATGGGTAAGCAATTCCACCGCTCAGTCCGAAGACTCACACGCGTGTATGAGGCAATGATGCAGCTGCTATGAAAGGAGTTCTTCAGTTGGGTAGACACGAAGGGCAGCAGTCCTCTACTAACACCCATATGGGATCAGCTGAAGACAACATTAGGTGAACTCGAACAGGCAGAGAAGTTTGACCTTACAGAACACGTTCAAACCCTGAACAAAGATGTATCAGATCATCTACTCCCACTACTGACAGATTTCAGAGAATTGGGTTGTGCAAGATCACCAACGTTCCAATTTTGGATGATGTACCTGGACACAATCCAAATCTTGCTAAGGAACCTAAGAGCTGAACGAGAAGGAGACTGGTGTCTGCATCTGTCCACAGTTCTAGACATGACACCATATTTGTTCGCAACCGACCGAACAAATTATTCAAGGTGGACTCCCATCTACCTGTTGGATATGACAGAACTACCAACTGATGTCCATGAAGCTTTCAAAGAAGGCAAGTTTGCGATACGACGAGCAGCAGGCACTTTTAATGGTGTATGGAGTGATATGGGCGTTGAATTGACTGTCATTCGGGATGCTAAGAGCAGCGGTGGCATTGTTGGCCTAACAAGAAAGGAGTCTGCACCACTTCGGTGGACAATCACACGACAAAGCTTGGGAGAATATGCATCTGCCATATGATCCAGAAGTGGGACCATCCACAAGGACGACATGGGTCATGAACAAATGCGCCCTGCAACTCTGAACCGTGATGAACAGCATGTACAGCGATTGATTTGTCATGTCGAAGACAATACGACACATCCGTTCCGGACCACTGATCATCCAGATGAACATCTTGTGAATATATCAAGTGGTGTCATCGCTTCCAAGGATATTCAGAAGTCCTTGTTGTCTGTCCACGACCTGGGGAAAAGACAGATGGAAGAGTACATCACAGAATCTCTTTGCACTGGGGGGCAGAGAAGCATGTACCAGCCAATCCCAAAATCCAAACTCAAAACGTTTTCGATTTCCAAAAAGAAAACAAAAATCCTGATTTTGGGTCAGAAAGCATTGGTTGCAATCAACCCAGAAATGGTTTTCCACCGTGCTTTGCGATTGACTCAAGTCCGCCCTGACTTGAACATGAAGCACGTCCTGAGCTATCCCATTACGTCTGTTCCGACATCTATCTTTCATGAAGATGGAGCTCCATGGAAGAACACCAAAGCAGAACTAGGGCATATTCTCGAGGGCCGAGTCGATGAAGAGCACGAAAACACTGCCAGTGATAACCAACATCGCAGCGTGTACATCAGGGATGTTATGGCTGAACTCCATATCCTGGGTGGAAATGGTGGTACGTTTGGTAACTTGGCGCAGTGTTACCTAAACCAGTTGCTTCATTGCATCAAAACACACCACACCCTCATTGACGTCTTCGACCAATATGATGATGTCAATTCTGTGAAGACAGACAAAAGAACGAGACGCCTTGCTGTTGCTGGTGAATCCCGAAGCTTCCAAATCATTGCTGGATGTGCAGTACCACAATGGACGAAATTCATGGCTCTATCATCAAACAAATCCACCTTGACACACTTCATCTGTAGTCACGTCACGCATCATGCACCAGCAACAAAAGAACTTTCAGATCACCAAGAAAAGCGGATCTATTTGGCTGGTGGCTTATCTGATGGTTCGCTTACAGCATGCCTTTCATCTGCAGGAATGTATCATGACAGTCAACTCGCATCAATGCAGGAAGAGGCAGATTCTCGGATATTTCTTCATGTGAAGCATGCCGATGATGAGTTCAGACGTAACAATGTGCGTGGGTCCTTTACAATCAAATCAGCAGATGCTGATGTGCTTGTCTTCGCAGTGCACTACTTTCCACAGTTGCGGGACACTGCCGAAATATGGACAGAGAAAAGAACATCAGCAGGATGCAAGCTTATCCCGGTCCATCAGGTATGTTACAGCTTGCTTCCAGAAATGTGTACCCGACTTCCTGCGTTTCATGCCCTGACAGGATGTGACTCTGTATCAGCATTCTTCGGCGATGGTAAAAAGAAAGCATGGAAAGCTATGAAGACACTGCATCTTCAGAATAATGGTCCACACCTCGAAGTCCTCGCCACTGACGATCTCCAGGAGGCAGTGGCTGCTTCAAGACATTTAGTCAGTGCCATGTATGATTCTCAAGGGAAATATATGGATGCACACACAAATTTGAATGATTTTCGGGAGAAACTCACAGCGACCAAAGATGTCCCAGTGCATAAGTTGCCTCCGTCCGAACCAGCTTTTCTCGAACATGTGAAGAGATCCGTTCACCAAACCCGAGTATGGATGAATACCCACCTGGCAAATCCAGAAATTCCCACACCAGAGGGTCGTGGATGGTACAGAGGAGAAGGTGTGCTGCGTCCCACATTGTTTGATGGACCCACATCAGCGGAGATGTTAGATGGTCTTGTGTGTTCATGCCGTGGTAGTGAACCATGTACCAACAGCTGCAGCTGCTCACAAGATAGTTTGCCTTGCACTAACGAGTGCATGTGAGCCACCAGTGACAGGCAGTGTGGCAACGAACTGTCACATGGTGACCAAAATGACACGGACAGTGATGGTTGAACATATCGAGGACACTCGCTTAAAATATATGTTTTAGTTCATTGCTCGTAGAACAATGTGTATTGGTGTAACATAGTTATCACATCACCTGTGCAAACTTCAGTCCCTATATCGTATAATTTGCTCGTAGAAATTTGTTTCAAAATATTCTCATTATATTGATATGGTAAACTGAACACATGTAAAATAAAGAAAAAATATGACAATTGGCGATGTTTGTTTCTATAGTTGATGCTTTTCGAAGTTAGCGGTCCGGAAATTACGTCTTTTTTCTATTAAAAGCACTCAAATGTACATATATTTATCTAGAAGTATTCCATTAAGTAACTAGTAGTATTCCCCTGTTCATTCTGCACATTTCAATACCAATCATGTAAAAATAGGGCGCATTGCTTTGTAGTTATGGCGAATTCACTGATTTTCGGAAATGGTCAAAATTTTCTAATGGGGGGTATCCTTCAGGTGTGAATATTTCATGGGCCGCACCCTAAAAAATGAGGACAACAGGGCAAAATGAGTTACTGAGATCCCCATCTTTCATATAGGACCTCGTGTAGCTTTGTTTCAAGCCGGTTGATTAAGTATCAAAAAATCTGACCTATACCGCTGGCCTATAAATGATAGGGCAAACAGAGCAGAAATAGCATGTGCAAGAGCAGCAGCACAACTTTTTTGGAGACCTGTGCTGATGCTATCTGGGCCAGGTACTGAATCAGTCAAGGGTCGTCAGAAACTTCCTCACCTTTTCAGGTGCATAAGACAGAATCCAGAATAATTTGGGTGAAACTCGGTCAAGTGGCGACAGAGAGCGAGAGGTTGGGCACAAAATGTTTGGATTTAACACAGAATTAAGGCATTCGGCCTTCTCACGAGCAGTGTTAACTCTGAACATGAATTTAGCGAGTCTTCATCGAGAGCATTGTGTGAGGTTTTGCTCACCCCTACTAAGAAAGGGCAAAGCTGCCATAGAGAGGGTACAGCATAGGCCATATAACAACTACATTTGTATGTATGGAATAAAACATGTCCTTTTGTCCTGCGCTTTCCAGAATGAATTTGTGCAAAGCATCACGCATATATCCATTTTGAGTTGTATAATTTCAAAGTTTATAATTACTTAAGTTGATAAACCAACAATCCAGCCATTGTTACTGTAATCCGTTTCGTAACATGAACTGAGAAAATAAGGAGGGAAAAGCTGCTTCATGTCTTCCAAATAAAACGTGGACTACTAGAACGGCACACGGTAGAGCGCATACCGCCGGCAGGTTCAATAGTTGACGTTTTGTATCCCACTTTTATTTTTGTTCGGATCTGCATCCAAACCTTAACCAAAATCTAATGGGCTTGTTCTTGTCACCAACCCAACTCATCAACCAGGTTTTGTCATATCCCATCCAAAACCTTTTGTGATATCATGCTGCATATCATTTTTGGCCCCATCTCGAAATTATGAAGTCACTTTAAAATAATTTAAAAGTCTCATGTCCAGATCCGGATCTTCACCAAAATCTAATCAATTCGTCCTTATCACACACCCAACATGTCCACCAAGTTTCGTCCAAATCCTCCATAACTTTTTGAGACATCCTGCTCACAGACAGACAAAACAGACTGAAAAAACAAGGGTGACCTCTGTCCATCCAAACATAACCTCCGTCTATCTTTGGTGACGGAGGTAAAAATGCACTAAAAACGCACCAAATTGGCTATGAAATACACAAAAGTTTCAAGAGAAACATCCCCCCTCTCACCCTCGTAAGCCTCCCCAACCACTTAGTGTTGCTGCTCACTTTCGGCGTTTGTCATAGTCACTCATGTGTGCTTCAAAACCCCATCAGCTCAAAAAATATCGAAATGTATTTTCTATATATTTGACAACGATGGATGTCTTATTATTTTATATAACTTCGATCCTCTACGAATGCATTTCTTCGAAATAATAATAAAAAGTAATTTGAATTTTTTATATAGTTTCTTTCTGGCGATTCAAAACTTTTTCAATTGTACAGTCAGTGATCAATCAGCAGATAACCTGGAAGTTGGAACAAGTTTTCTGGGTGTAATAGAGCAGTTTATATTGTATACTTCTGCACATAATGTCCTCAATGGGAAATACGAATTAATGTAACTATGTTTGTTCAGAATTTCTCAATGAAAGCTAACTATACAAGGCAGAATATATTGAATATATTACCATGCATCTCTTTGGCTCTTGCTGAATCTGCAATCTCGAGTTTCGTTCCCTTCCCATTGCCTAATGTAGGCGTGTCTTGTTAGCAACTTAAAACATGCAGCTGATAAAGTGGAGCTGAAACTCTTGCTTGGCCAAGTATCCTGCAGGTGAGACCAGGACCCAAACTGGTGCATTAAACGTGGGGTTAAGTTTTTTTTCCTCGGAAAAATGACGTCTTTATCATCCGAACCGTTGAGCATGCTCCAAGTATCATCCTCTAACCCATGGTCTGAGATAAAACTAAGAGGGATCGGGTTAGAAGGACCAGGAAGCATCAGCAGTTTGAAGATCCCTGGCAAAGACCAGATGAGGAGTCATGGGACCACAACCAATGGTGCGAACGGATCAGTATCCGCGAGTTGCCCACGCGGTGGAAAATCAATTCAGGTTCACAACAAGGCAGCTCCACTTCCAAGCAGAGGCCAGCGTGCACCTAAGTGTGCCCGTTGCCGTAACCATGGGGTAGTGTCCTCCCTAAAGGGTCACAAGCACAGCTGCTGCTGGCGAGAGTGCAACTGTGAAGGCTGTGGTCTAGTGTTGGAGAGGCAGCGGATCACGGCAGCTCAAGTCGCGCTACGAAGACGACAGGTGAGTATTCATACATACTGTGAAACAGGGGATACGTAATGATGACAATGGGGGTTTGGGTTGATGTTTAGGAGATTGAGGTGTGAAGTGCCACTGACTGTAATGCAAACAGAAACCGAAGAGGAAAGCATTATAAATAGTGAGAAAATGAAAGTTTAAAAGTTTATCGACGAGAAAGCATTCGACAGATTTTAAAAGCTGGTCGATGATTATATTTGGTTACCAGCACAAGATAACTGAACTATAGATCTATTTCAAGATTCAAAGTGCAGACATGTGTGTGTGTGTGTATATATATATATATATATATATATATATATATATATATATATATATATATATATATATATATATATATATATATATATATATATATATATATATATATATATATATATATATATATATATATATATATATATATATATATATATATATATATATATATATGTATATAGCCTGGTGTTGGCGCAGTGGTTAGGGCAGCGGCTTGGGATCCAAGAGGTCCTGAGTTCAAGCCCCGTTGGGCCACTGAATTAATACACCAGGGGGTTGACTCAGCCTGTCATCCTTCCGAGGTCGGCGAAATGAGTACCAGTATACTGGGCCGGTGTATACCCCGGTTAAAATAGGTGTCCCATATCCCTGTGTCGTAAGAGGCGACCAGGGTTGCGTCAGGAAGGGCATCAGGTGTAAAGCATGTGCCAAATCACTATGCGGATCATACGGATGATCCGCTGTGGCGACCCCGAACGGGAGCAGCCGAAAGAAGAAGATGATATGTGTGTGTGTATATATATATATATATATATATATATATATATATATATATATATATATATATATACATATATTTATATACATATATTTATATACATATGTGTGTGTGTATATATATATATATATATATATATATATATATATATATATATATATATATATATATATATATATATATATATATATATACATATATACATATATTTATATACATATGTGTGTGTGTGTATGTATATATATATATATATATATATATATATATATATATATATATATATATATATATATATATATATATATATATATGTAAAACGTCTTCTTCTTTCGGCTTCTCCCGTTCGGGGTCGCCACAGCGGATCATCCGTATGATCCACATAGTGATTTGGCACATGTTTTACGCTGGATGCCCTTCCTGACGCAACCCTGGTCGCCTCTTACGACACAGGGATATGGTATACCTATTTTAACCGGGGTATACACCGGCCCAGTATACTGGTACTCATTTCACCGACCTCGGAAGGATGACAGGCTGAGTCAACCCCCTGGTGTATTAATTCAGTGGCCCAACGGGGCTTGAACTCAGGACCTTTTGGATCCCAAGCCACTGCCCTAACCACTGCACTAACACCAGGCTATATATATATATATATATATATATATATATATATATATATATATATATATATATATATATATATATATATATATATATATATATATATATATGGTTTCAATACGATCAGTTTCGAATTGTGACCTGTACGTGATAAACAGATAGACAAACAAGAAGAAGACATGCAGAGCACGACACTTGCAAAATCCATAAACCAAATTTGACCTCAAAAAGAATTGGTGGTTGAATTCAATGACCAAATATGCAACTCCTCTTCAAATTTCATGTCAATCGGATGAAAATTGACTATTAGAAATTCGGCCTCTGCTGACCTCAAAAATACATGTTAATTGAATTCAGTGACCTGAGATGCAAATTCTCTTCAAATTTCAAGTCAATGGGATGAAAATTGAGGATTTTAGAAATACCACCTAAGTTGTTGACCTTTGGCCGACATTGACCTTTTGACCTCAAAAACAATAGTCTTCTTCCATACGACAAACTCTCCCATGTTGTGAAGTTTCGTGAAAATCGGTTTAAAATTGTGACCTGTAGGCGATAAACAGACAGAATAAGAAAATCGACTGACAAATATACTTGAAAAATCTTCGATTTTACAAGTAATAAATAGTTCTGTTGTCAATTCAACACTTGTATTATTTATGTTATTTAAGGATATTATCTTCAAGTATTGCTCATCCTTGTTTGACAATTGTTTGGGTTTTCCATTTCTGGGTTTGTAAATTCGGGACTTTCAAAATTATATAATTCACCCCAGAATGCTTGTGGCGCAAACGCAGAAACATAACAATGCGCATGTAGTAATGGGGGTCATCAAGGCAACCAAATGTATTATGTGTGCGAGATAAGGATTGTTTTTTTAGATCCTCGTGGAGGATCTCTAAGTCTTACTCACGTTGTTGTTCTTGTGGACTTTTTTGTTTCACAGCCGACAGTTTTCATCGAAACTTCCTGAAACTTGGCGTATACATGTAAAAATACCCTGCGCAGACAGTAACCATCTCCTATTTTGAAAATTCCTCCTCGAAAAAAAGTTATGACGTCAAAATATCTCCGCTAATGGAAATCGCCTCAAAAATTATCTCCGAAAGCTTTTTGAATTCTGTTTGCGGGAATCGAACAGGGCATTAGCAGAGATGAATTACCGCACATATGATACATCACTATGACGTCGTATCAATTTTTATGACGTCATTCCTATTTTTTGACATTTTTTGTTTCACAACCCAGAGTTTTCATCGGATCTTCGTGAAACTTGTCATGTATATGCAGAAAGCCCATGCGCAGGCCGTAACCATCTCTGATTTTGGAAATTCTTCCAAGAAAAAAAGTTGACTGGAGGGAAGAGTGGGATTGAGAGAGTGAGGAGGAAAAAAATATGAATACAGCATATACGATCACCTCGAGGTGGGGGAAAAGGGGCATGAAAGAGTGAAGGTGAGCAGAAAGTCTTGATTTTGGAAGTTTCACCAGAAGGGGGTTGCTAGCAGACCTTGAGTGCCCTGTATAAATATTAAGGGGGCAGAGCACAGACAGAGCAGGGAGTGCAAGGCTGGAGAGGAGTCAATAGAAGACAGAAAGACCACCGACCTACCTGCAGTGAGAGAGTGAAAGCCCCAAAGTCTCTCCAAATCAGGACATTCTCCATCTCCCTCCACACCTTGGAACTTCTCATGCAGTCGAGATCAAGTTCATCAAAGATGGCCATGGCTTCATTGACGAACTTGAAAACTTTAGCCATGACCTTTGTCGTGAAGGTTTTAACAGGCACAACCTCTTCAAGACTTGATTCTGATTCCTCTCTGATGTGCTCCTCCTCCAGAGCCAGAAGATCTTCATTGCTCAGCTCCTCCCTGCATGAGCAAAGCAAATCCTCAATATCATCTTCGTCGACATCCTGAAAGCCCACTTGCAGGGTCATTTCCACAATCTGTTGCCTTGCTTCGCTGACTTCAGCCTCTGTGAAAACAATGAACTCAATCACTGCCTCAGGCCAGAGTTGATGGAGATGAAGATGATGGAGATGAAAGTGTGGCTGGGCATGCGTTTCCAATAAAGTCCACCTGGCCTGGTGTGTAACCTCCATCTGCAATCACTGATTTGAAAACAGCTGGAAATTTTTCAGCAGCATGATCTGCACAAGCAGCTTCCCCAGTCAACTTGAGAAGGTCGAATGCATGGCGACTCTTGAAGCGCTCGAACCACCCATGACTGGCAGCAAAATGCACTGGATCAGTGGTATCTTTGGTTAGATCGCCATACAAACTCCTCGCCTTCTCTTGAATGACCACTCCAGAAAAGGGCATGTTATTTTGGTTCTGATGTGCTATCGACGTGGTCAACATCTTAGCCATTTTCTCAACAGCATTAGGCCCAATGAGATCTTGCAGTTCTGGTAACACTGATATTCGTTGTTCTTTGAGCGCTCTTACAGATTTTATCAGGATTGTCACGAATGGTTCTTGCTGTAGAATCACGAAGTCCCATCTCTCTGAATATCAATGATGTGCTCAACTCTATCAAACCGATCTAAATCGTTTCATTTCACCTCCAATGATGACACTTTCTTGACTTCTTCACTTGCTCATTATCTCAAATGGCACTTGTTACACACTTTGCAGCCATCGTTTCGGTCACTGTGAGCGAACGACTCGCTCAGAATCATGGAGCATGAAAGACTTGCTCAGAATGATGGAGCACGAACAACTCACTCAGAATGATGGAGCACGAATGCCGCACATAGGATGACAGAGCACAAACGACTCACGCAGAAAGACGGAATACTAACAACTCAGACAGGATGAAGGAGTACAAACAATTCACACAGGATGATGGAGCATGAACAACTCATTCAGGATGATGGAGCATGAACGACTTGCTCAGGATGATGGAGCACAAACAACTCACTCAGGATGATGGAGCATGAATGACTAAGCATGAACGGGTTGCACAGAATGATGGAGCATGAACTGATGCTTTGTGTTGAACCAAAAAAGATATTCAGTCATCTCACACAGGTTGACAGAGGAAGAACAACTTGCTCAGGATGACGGAGCACAAACGACTCCCTCAGAATGACGGAGCACGAACGACTCACTCAGGATGACAGAGCACGATTGACTTGCACCAGATGACGGAGCACAAATGAATTGCGCTGTGTGATGGAGCATGAACGACTCGCTCAGGATGATGGATCACGAACAACTCGCACTGGATGACGGAGCATGAACGATTCACTCAGGATGACGGAGCATGAACGATTCACTCAGGATGACAGAGCACAAACGACCTGCTCAGGGTGACGGAGCACGAATGACTCACTCAGGTTGATGAAGCAGGAACAACTCGCTCAAGATGACGGAGCACAAACAACTTGAACAGGATGATGGAGCATGAATGACTCACACAGGATGATGGAGCATGAATGACTTGCACCGCATGACAGAGCACGAATGACTCACACGGGATGATAGAGCACGAATGAATTGCACCGTATGGTGGAGCACAAATGACTCGCTCAGGATGACAGAGCACAAACGACATGCTCAGGATGACGGAGCACAAATGGGTCACACAGAATGAAGGAGCACAAATGGGTCACACAGGATGAAGGAGCACAAATGGGTCACACAGGATGATGGAGTACAAATGGGTCACACAGGATGACGGTGCACGAACAACTCACACCGGATGATGGAGCATGAACGACTCGCAATGGATGACGGAGCACGGACGACTCGCACTGGATGACGGAGCACGAACGACTCGCACTGGATGACGGAGCACGAACGACTCGCACTGGATGACGGAGCACGAACGACTCGCACTGGATGATGGATCACGAACGACTCACACAGGATGATGGAGCTTGAACGACTCGCACAGGATGACATAGCACGACAAAAGTGTCCACTGTGAGTGAATGACTTGCTCAAAATGATGTAGTGTGGTTGTTGTTTAATTAAATCTGTGCTGTAGCGAAAATGCATCATCAGAACACGCATTATACGAAGGTCACCCGGACTTTATAGACAGACCTACTCCCATTCTTCGCTATGCATGTTTTCATCATATTGGGTCACAGGGGTACTACGAGGTTGGGGGTGGGGGGGGGGTTATCCCTGGTTCTTCCTAGACTCACCAGGAATCGCAGGCCATCGCACAGAAAGAACTTCGTGTCGCGGAAGGTCGCTAAATGACCACGAACACCAACAGCTTAACCACGTGACTGAGGGTCCTCCGTCTGACACCGTTTACCTAGGAACATGTGGTCTCCTTATCGGGGAATTGCACCCTTAGCAAGTATGCTATTATCTTTATTAAATTGTGATTAATGTGGCCAAGCTTTCCGCTAGCATAATGCTGGACTGATACGATAGCCTATTAGAGGGGAATTATAACCTCCCGGCTAATCTACATAGACATTGCTAGACCAATGGAAGAAAGGAAAACCATGGGAAGATTGGAAATATAATAAGAATAACTTATTTGCAATGAGTGATGAGGGGTATGGGAATGAGGGAGGGGAAATTCAGAGCTTTAATGGCAACAAAGCGAAACCTGGGCAGGAAAAGGGGAAATGCAATAAAAAGAGTGTAATCAAGGTGTGTATTTACAAAAAGCAAAAGCAAATGTCGAAGTTGCAGACTTAACCTATACCTTACCTACCGGCTAACAAAACAGGGTACCCATCGGACCACACACACACATGGGAAGACAAATTGGGACTGTTACGTACGTCACGTCACTCTCCCCAACTTTGTACCACTCTCTGAAAGATAGAACGAGCTCGTGCCATGACCAGGACCCTGACAACTTTAAGCAAAAGAAGAGAGACAGCGTGGCAACCAGGACCAAGGTAGCTCTGGGGCGATGACAGAGAGCATGGCAACCAGGACCAAGGTAGCAAGGGGGCGACGACAGGGAGAGTGGCAAGCAGAATCAAGGTAGCTCGAGGTGATGACAGAGAGAGCGGCAAGCAGGACCAAGGTAGTTCAGGGGCGACAAAAGTGAACACAGCAAACAGGATCAAAGTAGGTCAGGGGTGACGACAGAGAGCATGGCAGCCAGAACGAAGGAAGCTCAGGGCTGATGACAGAGAGAGTGGCAAGCAGGACAAAGGTAGCTCGGGGCGACTACAAAGTGAGCGGCAACCAGGACCAAGGTAGCTCGGGACGATAACAGACAGAATCAGTGTGCCGAGTGGAGCTTTATAGTCCTGGGCGCAGGCAGGGCCAAACAGCCACACATCAGGTTCCCCGATGCGGCCTGGCACCAGCCATTGGGCCATGTCAGACCCCACGAGCTGGCCCCATGCCAGCCATTGGAGGGTTCCCCCACAGCCCTGCCCATTCTGTCGCCCGGCCGGACATTCAGTCATTTTGTCCTTCCCACTGTCATCATGAACAGAGCTCCACACTTAACATGGGGGGAATCCCTTCCATCCCCATGCTCCTGGGACGAACCCCAAACGTCCAACAATTTTCAAGGCACAAAGCCAGGGAATGGGGCAATCATTGCAGGGAGGCTGGGCCATGTCTTCGTTCGTTTGCCAGTCATTTTGGGTGGAGGATAATAAACGGGGATGAGGGAAATGGAATACAGTACAGGGGAAGATGGCAATAAATTATATTACAGGGTAGACATCCTTACAGACAACAGACAAACAAAGACTTTGTGGGGCTTTAAACAATAAAGGGGAATGGAAGAATTTGGCGCGTTACAGAAGGCCGCTGTCTGTAGCACACGTTGAACGCCAGGGCAGTAAAACACGCACACCCTATGTGATGACGGCAGTCATGGCACACATCATCACGCGCCGATGTCTATTATCCCAACGGGTTGAGAGGGGCGTTAAACTACCCAACCCAAAGCATTTAATTACATAATAACCCCCAATAGGGAAGGCGCTATTCTTAACGTTTATTACGGCGATAACTATTCTGAAAGTCTATGTGCTATGTGCGTTTCAAATTCAGCATGCGGTTTATAAAACTGCCACATTATGTACTTTATACACACAAACCCTGATAAAATTCTGCCTTATCCACACCCATACAGGTCTGATTGGTCCTTGGGCAAATGTGTGTAGCGGCCACACCCCCATCAGGCTGATTGACAGTCGTAGTCCCGCCCAACCCTCAGATCCCTTCCTCGTCCTTTACAAAGGAATGCAGTTTTGCATACTTTTCATGGAATTC
The DNA here is from genome assembly GCF_056783735.1 of Eptatretus burgeri. NCBI lineage: Eukaryota > Metazoa > Chordata > Myxini > Myxiniformes > Myxinidae > Eptatretus > Eptatretus burgeri. The sequence continues at coordinate 29,243,135 of NC_140966.1, read as the reverse complement.
TTTCAAGATATTAAAATTTCCATCAGTTTACACCTTCCCACTATTAAATGCAATAGATTGGTGTTTAAATCAAGTTTGTAGTTTAAACCAGTTTTGACGTGAGCTGTCAGAAAAGAATAAGAAGAATGACAAACGGGAACTTTTGCGTTTCTCATTTTCTGAGTTCAGCGACGATGTCCCAAAGTTCAATGAGTGTTATTGGATGGGGAATTCTCAGCAGATGACTGGTGGGTAATTTATAGGTTTATAAATTTTGTCTTGGTAGATTATTTTGAGAATTTATATTGTATTGAGCCAATGGAGTGTCCGAGCCATCTCTACATAAGAAGTATACCGACTTCTTGATAAATTGAGTCTCATGGTAAATGATGTGGTCTTGTGTGCACGCCTGCAGGCGAGTCGATCTGAAACCAAGCCAAATGAGTCTCATCGTGACAACGACTTTCGCCAGAGTTATGCGTCATCTGGCCGATGGATTCGTTCCATTCCAGAAGGTAGAGGATGTTCTCAGCTTTTGACGAGGCGGTTCAAACTTTACCTTGACTTATGTTTATGAAATCAGGCAGAGTAATTTATTTTGACAAATTAATAATTTTGGAGCAACAGAATAAAAATTGGAATTATTTTAGTGTTGCTTACTAATTCCCATAATGACGTGTTTCCTGCTTTTTGTGCTGGGAAATCAAATTGGAGGAAAAAGAGATAACACAGTTGGTGAAACAATGAAAAGTCGTGAAATTTTTGGTCAACAAAAATATCAAACCTGTCGAAGTTTATGAACTTTTGGCTGCTGTCGAGTGTACAATGATGACTGTACGTTGAGGTTGTGAGTTTTGCGAGATACAAAATTCCAGGTCAAATTCAAACCATCCTCATAAATAGGCTTCTGCTTTTAATACTTGTAACGTTACAAAAAATGTCAAAATTTCTCATTCTCAATTTTTGGTTCACAGTAACCCAGGACTTCTTAAGTTAAGAGTAATTTTGACTATCTCTGTCATGGATTGGTAAAATTTATGCAAAGATACAATAACTTCCAATAAAATGTTTGAATGCTCTCTTTCCAACCCAATCAGAGGTGGACCCAGTGATGCCGCCTGCCTTGCCAATACGGGCTTGGGGCTCGGGTAGCACAATGCCTAAGGTGCTGAGTGAACGGCTACGAAGGCGCCGGGCCTTTGCCGACAGAGAGCTGGACTTGCTGGTGGTGAGCAGCCCAAAGGCGGGCACAGTCTTCCCGTATCAGAATCCTTTGCCCACACCTTCCTCAATTCAAGGAATGACACCAATCTATTCTTCAACCTTTTCAGCCTGCTTCGCCCTGACCCTTGGTCAAAGGTTCAGTAATGCCTGTCCACATTGGCCGTCTTCCAGCAGCCTCTCTCCAGCAAACATGTTAATGAAAATCGAAGGTGGAGTTAAAACCAGGGGAGAAGAAAGTGTCCATATCATCAAGCATGGAGAACTTGGGTTTCAACCCACTAGGATCGACCCAGTGAAAGGTCATAAGTTTCCTTTTTCTGTGGAGGCTTTGCTTAGTGACAAGAACTGAAACAAAAAAAAAAAATAGAACGACTAGAACCGTACAGTTGGCTCTGTACCTTCAAACAATTTTAAATTCGGCCAAAGTAAGAAGTAATTCCACCTGCTTTGTTTATGCCTTCCGCCATTCCCCCTCCATTTGCACCCAACCTCCCGAGTTCAGTCACGTTGATGCTGAGTAGCCTGGTTAAGTAACCACGTCTCAAATTCTCCACTTTTAGCATTAAATATCTCCCACAACGCTCTTTAAACCTCCAACAACTGTTGCAACAGGCCTCAAGTTTCCATCCAATGATCATGGTGGCTGGCTATCTTAGCCAGACGTGTTTCTCCACAAGAAAGGTCTACAAAAGGTTCGGCCATTGTACAAACTAACAACGTGATACAACAGCACCAGGCCAAACAATCGATCGTGAAGATGTGGATGGTTGGTGAGGCAGGATAGCTGATTTTGTGGCGTGCTCGCCATCAAGATGACTTGTAATCGATTCGATCTCTGATGAGTTGGACTTTGAGAACTAAAAACTGTTGTCCTGATGAGGTGCTAGCAGGCAATGCTGCATCTCGAAGCACTTTGTCCTTCTGAAGGGGATGGGAAGCTGTCTCACCGACATTTTTGGTGTGCACAGTAAATAATAAATATTCCACAATGTTTTTCAAAATCATAATTGATCACACGGAACTGCATGTCTTTGGAAGTGCAGTGACGGACATTACTGAAGCTGGTCATGCGCTTGTTACGCGTCATCGAAGCTCTCTGCCCCTTTCACGCTGATGATGAGAGCGCCATTTTGTTTTTTCGGCAAGCCGGTCAATTGTGCGGGCTCGTGTCGTGTTTTGAGACTTTGCTGTACTCTCGTCTGTGTATTTCTTGTACAATTACCATAAACACATCGTGTAGAACTCGTAGAAACAATCGATGCAACTGTCACAATGGTAATGTGTTGATTTAGCACGATCATGAGGAGAAGAATTTCTGTCCCACGGTTAATGTGGATCCACTGTGTGAAATGTGCAGTGGTTGCAGGACATGCATTTTAGAGTGAGGTTGTAGAAAATAAATATTTTAATTATTTTAGCAGATTATCCTGACATGTCACACGAGTCATTTCCTTGGTTTCATTGATGCAGTTGGAATATTGTGTTGTACTAATCCTCATGCATGAACTTAATTGATTAATATCATCGAGACCAAACCATATTTTTTGATGCCAGGAATGGCACTGGATCAACCTGCACTGTAACCCTAACTGTGTCTAGTCATCTGGCTCTGCTCCTGGAGGTGAGTTCTACATGCATTGAGTACGTACACACAAGGTAGGATATCTAGCCATGTGTGGTTGAAATGACAATTATTTGCCGTAATTCATTCTATTGTTATGGTTCAAGTAACTGACATATAAAGCAGAATATTAATTCCCTGAGGCGAACTCAATACATGTGGTGGACTAACGACTTAATATTTGGATAGTTTACTCTTCTCTCGGTCTGTAAGCTGCTTTCTTCTTTCATATGCAGCACAAGGCTGCAGGGTAGCATCATTGGCTGAGGACGTGGCTGTGCTGCTGATGCAATGCCCTCTCTTGGTTCATGCAGGAATTTTGAATTTGGCCATGGTGTCGGTGATAGCTCACCTACTCTTCGCTGTAACCTGGTAATATTGCGTTGAAGTGATATAATTACTTTCGCCACCGAAGGTGAAGGTGGTTATGTTTTCACCCCTTTCTGTCTGTTTGTTTGTGTACAGGATATCTCAAAAAGTTGTGGATGGCTAAGGATGAAATTTTGTGGACAGGTTAGGTGTGTGACAAGGACGAACTGATTTGATTTTAGTGAAGATCTGTATCCGTCTTCGAGAATTTTTGAAAGTGATTCTTCAACATTGAGAGATTGGGCCAACAATGACATATATATATATATATATATATATATATATATATATATATATATATATATATATATATATATGTTGTTGTTTTGTCTTTCGGCTGCTCCCGTTAGGGGTCGCCACAGTGGATCATCCGTTATGATCCGCATACTCATTTGGCACAGGTTTTACGCCGGATGCCCTTCTTCACGCAACCCTGGTCGCCTCTTACGCCACAGGGATAAGGATTGGGTTTCGCCATGATTCTGGGATGCCCTTCACCCTCTCATAGCACAGCCCAGAGCTCCCGTCCTCAAGCGATCCTCCAACCCAAGCCTCCGAGTAGCCAGATTACAGGTGCACGCCACTACGCCCGGTAGATATATATATATATATATATATATATATATATATATATATTTATATATATATATATATATAAATATGTACATATATATAAATATATATATATATATATTTATATATAAATATATATATAAATATATATATATATATTTATATATATATATATTTATATATAAATATATATATATATATATATATATAAAACACGATCTCAAAAAGTTGTGGATGGATTCAGACAAAACTTGGTGGACAGGTTGGGTGTGTGGCAAGGCTGAATTGATTTGATTTTGGTGAAGATCCGAATCTGGGTCTGGATATGAGAATTATTTAATTTTTAAAGCGATTCTTCACCATTGAGAGATAGGGCCAAAAACAATATAGCAATGGAAAGCATGATGTTTCAAAAATGTATTGGGCCCGATATGTTCTCGTGGATCATAGGCCAGCGGTATAGGTCATATTTTTTGGTACTTAATCAACCGGCTTGACACAAAGCTACAAGAGGTCTCATATGAAAGATGGGGATCTCAGTAACTCATTTTGCCCTGTTGTCCTCATTTTTTGGTGTGCGGCCCATGAAATATTCACACCTGAAGGATACCCCCCATTAGAAAATTTTGACCATTTCCGAAAATCAGTGAATTCGCCATAACTACAAAGCAATGCGCCCTATTTTTACATGATTGGTATTGAAATGTGCAGAATGAACAGGGGAATACTACTAGTTACTTAATGGAATACTTCTAGATAAATATATGTACATTTGAGTGCTTTTGATAGAAAAAAGACGTAATTTCCGGACCGCTAACTTCGAAAATCATCAACTATAGAAACAAAAACATCGCCAATTGTCATATTTTTTTCTTTATTTTACATGTGTTCAGTTTACCATATCAATATAATGAGAATATTTTGAAACAAATTTCTACGAGCAAATTATACGATATAGGGACTGAAGTTTGCACAAGTGATGTGATAACTATATATTACACCAATACACAATGTTCTACAAGCAATGAACTAAAACATATATTTTGAGCGAGTGTCCTCGATATGTTCAACCATCACTGTCCGTGTCATTTTGGTCACCATGTGACAGTTCGTTGCCACACTACCTGTCACTGGTGGCACACATGCACTCGTTAGTGCAAGGCAAACTATCTTGTGAGCAGCTGCAGCTGTTGGTACATGGTTCACTACCACGGCATGAACACACAAGAGCATCTAACATCTCCGCTGATGTGGGTCCATCAAACAATGCGGGATGCAGCACACCTTCTCCTCTGTACCATCCACGACCCTCTGGTGTGGGAATTTCTGGATTTGCCAGGTGGACATTCATCCATACTCGGGTTTGGTGAACGGATCTCTTCACATGTTCGAGAAAAGCTGGTTCAAATGGAGGCAACTTATGCACTGGGACATCTTTGGTCGCTGCGAGTTTCTCCCGAAGATCATTCAAATTTGTGTGTGCATCCATATATTTCCCTTGAGAATCATACATGGCACTGACTAAATGTCTTGAAGCAGCCATTGCCTCCTGGAGATCGTCAGTGGCGAGGACTTCGAGGTGTGGACCATTATTCTGAAGATGCAGTGTCTTCATAGCTTTCCATGCTTTCTTTTTTTTTACCATAGCCGAAGAATGCTGATACAGAGTCACATCCTGTCAGGGCATGAAACGCAGGAAGCCGGGTACACGTTTATGGAAGCAAGCTGTAACATATCTGATGGACCAGGATAAGCTTGCATCCTGCTGATGTTCTTTTCTCTATCCATATTTCAGCAGTGTCCTGCAACTGTGGAAAGTAGTGGACTGCTAAGACAAGCACATCAGTGTTTGCTGATATGATTGTAATGGACCCACGCACATTGTTACGTCTGAACTCATCATCGGCATGCTTCACATGAAGAAATATCCGAGAATCTGCCTCTTCCTGCATTGATGCGAGTTGACTGTCATGATACATTCCTGCAGATGAAAGGCATGCTGTAAGCGAACCATCAGATAAGCCACCAGCCAAATAGATCCGCTTTTCTTGGTGATCTGAAAGTTCTTTTGCTGCTGGTGCATGTTTCGTGATGTGACTACAGATGACGTGTGTCAAGGTGGATTTGTTTGATGATAGAGCCATAAATTTTGTCCATTGTTGTACTTGGCGTCCAGCAATGACTTGGTTGCTTCGGGATCCACCAGCAACAGCAAGGTGTCTCGTTCTTTCGTCTGTCTTCACAGAATTGACATCATCATATTGGTCGAAGACGTCAATGAGGGTGTGGTGTGTTTTGATGCAATGAAGCAACTGGTTTAGGTAACACTGCGCCAAGTTACCAAACGTACCACCATTTCCACCCAGGATATGGAGTTCAGCCATAACATCCCTGATGTACACGCTGCGATGTTGGTTATCACTGGCAGTGTTTTCGTGCTCTTCATCGACTCGGCCCTCGAGAATATGCCCGAGTTCTGCTTTGGTGTTCTTCCATGGAGCTCCATCTTCATGAAAGATAGATGTCGGAACAGACGTAATGGGATAGCTCAGGATGTGCTTCATGTTCAAGTCAGGGCGGACTTGAGTCAATAGCAAAGCACGGTGGAAAACCATTTCCGGGTTGATTGCAACCAATGCTTTCTAAGCCAAAATCAGGATTTTTTTTCATGGACCGCACACCAAAATATGAGGACAACAGGGCTAAATGTGTAACTGAGATCATTGTCTTTCATATGAGATCTGTTGTAGCTTTGTGTCAAGCTGGTTGATTAAACTCCTAAAATTATAGCCCTTTGTCGAGGTTTACCACTGGCCTATCAGGCATTACGTAACAGAGGTATGTGCTCCACTGAGTGCCCTTCTCGTTACCTGTGCTTTTATATTAATATGGTTGTAATATCAAGTGTATCGAATCATTGTTCCCTCATTAGCTTTGCAGAATGTATTTACCAACATATTTTACCTTTTTGGTGCTAATAAACCACACATAGAGAAGATCAAGACTCCTTATTGTTTTTTTTTTACCAAACCAGTGGGTGCTGGGAGAGGAAGGCTTGCCCTTTACATTGGGGCTGCTGAGGAGTTTCCCCTTGGTTAGGGGGTACAATCCTGAACGGGTCACCACTCCGCCACAGGACACTCGAATGACTCATTCCTCCTAGTAAGCTGGTACTCATTTTACCGACTGCGGAAGGATGACAGGCTGAGTCAACGCACCTGGTGTTATGTTTATAACACAACAGGGGCTTGAACTCAGGAACCTAAGATATTAAGCCAGTCACCTTAACTCGTAAGCCAGCACGAGGCTTTTGGATTTAGATGTGGAATGAAATAAAAAGTTGTCACTTGATGAAATCACAAGAAAATGTAAATCCTAGTAAGAGATGACAATAGTTTCACTTAGATAGACAGATCTGAAGCTTTTGATAATAGAGAGAAAACGAAAGCCAAGCCAATATGATACTTGTGTATGGAACATCTACTTTAAAACGGTATTGTGAGGGTGTCAGAATCCATCCCAGCAAATGAGTTTTGGACCCTATTCATATCCACATAACAGCCTCCCCCAGTATGAATGACTAAAATAAACAAAGCGGAGTATTTTTCTGATCATGACCTCATAAACATCACACAGTATGGGGCTTAAATGAACACAGATCAAATATCTTGTGGAAAGCGAGGGATTCTAAGGATTTATTCTATTTTCACATGCTACAGGTTCTACATTGTGTCAATGCAGAGCAAACAGACCTTGGCAGAATCAACAAACAATATTTGTAACTGTTGCGATAAATCGCACAGCTGGTTAAACGGCCACACATCCGGCGCCACAAAGGTGGTTCGTCACCAAGACTTAGTGGGCGCAGGAGGGGGATTAAGGAGAAATTGTTTCTTTCCTGATATCCACACCTCATATTGTCACCCCACCCTGTTCCCACAACTAAAGAGGTTCAGGTCAGGTAAGGAGAGGACACCAAGTGTGAGGATTTTGGCTAAATGTGTGAAACATGATGAGGCTGGCAAGATTGCTCAAAATTTGCTTTTCAGCTTCATTGGAAAAGATGCAAATTGGCTTTCACTGTGGAACAACAAGGCAATCGTTTGGATTCGTTTCCAATTCTGTTGGAAAGCGGGTTTTTTTCTTCCAAAAGGACTGGGGCCAGCAGAGATTGGGGTCAGAGTCATGGGAGGCGAATGGGATGGTATGGTATGGTATGGTATAGGTACAAAACAATGACGTGAAAAAAAAAACAGTGAAGTCTTCACATTTATCAGGAAAAATAGTAAAGCCTTCTAAAGAACTGGTGTTGGCTTAATGATAATGGTGGTGGCTTGGGGATCCTAGGGACTGGAGTTCAAGCACCGTCGGCTGCTGAATGAACACCATGGGGTTGGATTCAGCCTGTCATCCTTCCGAGGTTGGTGAAATGAGTACCAGTGTAGCAGCCAAAAAGGCTGCACATGAGGGGAAGGGGTATAAACAGATTGATTAAATCTGGTGTTGGTGTGGTGCAGCAAATCTGGTGTTGGTGTGGTGCAGGCATGATGGGCCGAATGGCCTCCTCATGCACCTTAATTCCTTGTAAAAAAAAGACGTCAATAAATTATATCAAACGTAGTACCATACCTTTGATAAAGCATCTGTGCTGCCAGAGCAGTTCCTGGAAAAAAGTTAAGTTAAGTGGTTTGCCACGACTTCCACAGTGGTCTAACCACAGCAGGAATTTATAATTTGGCCAGGGTTCCTGTGATAACTCTCCTACTCTTGGGAAAGACACCGAGATATCTTTAATGTCAAGTGCTGCTGATGAGTCCTCCAGCGCAATAATGTCCTTCCGACGGGCAGTGCACAACCCCTTGCATTCCTTCCCTCCTCAAAGATGCAGTCATGCTGGACACTGCTTGAAGGAAAAAGCAAAGTTCTTGAACTCTGCCGTTACCTAAAAGGCCAAGGTCCCAAATCCGGCCCTTCCTGTATCCACTCTTTCCACCTTTACAAAATGTTCACCACAGCATGTAGACAGACCTCTCTGCTGTCAAAATGGAAAAATTGATTGTCCAGTTCAACACCCCTTCTGCAACTGTTCTCAGTAACTGCACTCAGTCCGATCATACCCTGTCTTTCATAGGTCCTCTTCATTGAGCAACTTCCTCCTCTTCGGAAAGTTGGAAACATCACTCCTATCCATAAGAAAGGTCCCACAATGGATCCCTCAATGACAGCCTTATCATAAGCAAACGAATGGAGCCCATCATTGCAAGCAACCTCAGACACTATCCTTTCTCCATCTTGTTAATCTCTGACAACCAGTTTGGCTTCCACCCTGGCTATTCCACCTTGGATATTGTCATGTCCAAACCGGTTAGGCCTAGGTCACATTTGCCACGGCGGCCATGGGGTCTCCAAAATCTATGGCAACTAGCAATTATACGGCGGCCGCAGTATTTCCACGGTCACACAATGCAGCAGTCACATATGTTTTTATTTTTCGGGGAGCCGCACGGCATATTTAGGCCGAAGTCACATTTGCCACGGCGGCTGTGGGGTCTCCAAAATCTGTGGTCATTAGCAATTATACGGCGGCCACAGTATTTCCACGGTCACACAATGTAGCAGTCACATATGTTTTTATTTTTCGGGGAGCTGCACGGCGTATTTATAAATTGTGGAGACCGAAAACGTGGGATTGCCGTAGGTCTTTGATTTGATGTCGCACGGTGCCCTTAGGGCGTTCCTGCGGCGGCCATAGAATTTTCAAGGCAGACGCAAGGTGACCGCAGGGGGGCCCTAAGGCGAACGTGCGGCCAGACGGACGGTAACGAATGGGTTAATTTTTTATTTTACCAGTTCTTTTGTTTCGGCTTGTCGAATTGCTACGGCGAACATAGAAATGAAAAAGTTATAACTCCGCGTTATAATTCCACGGCAACCTTACGGCCTGTAAAATATAGCCATACGGCGTAGGGCCACCCTGAGGCCACCTCAGAAACTCTGCGGCCGCCGCACGTTTCTGTCAATTCAGAGGGCGTACGGCCGCCGTATCCTCGCCGTAGAGCAAATGCGACTTAGGCCTTAACACCAACCTCGACGGATAGCCGAACGGTTTCACTTGAAGGCGAACAGCCAAGATCCTTGGAGATTATGGTGTGCACAAGACGGGAAATAGCGGAGGTGCCCATCACGGAGCGTTTACCACAACGGAAGCACACGGGTTTATTATTGAACCAACGAACACAAATAATTTCAACAAATAATGGTTTAATAAAAATAAATCAACGAATGAAAATAAAAAGAATTACCCCCGTGTGGGGGTGGCGGTCATCTCTATGTTTTTTACTATCATAATCGATGAACCGTTGCCAGATATCTCCTAAAATGATAGACTAGATAGGTTTTGAAAATGGCGACTTTCACAACTTTCGTGACCTCATGACCTTGACCCTGACCTCGAATCCGGGAAAAAAATATGTCGTTGGGTATCACTCATCGACCTCTACCTACATACCAAATTTCATCAAGATTGGAAGTAAAAAGTTTTCTTTGTACCAGGAAGTGTTTTTGACCATCTTCCAGGTTACGTCGCAGCCAAACGGGACAGAAATTCAAAAATCTGTCTGGTTAGATACAAGATAATATTTTTTACTATCATAATCAATAAACAGTTGCCGAATATGTTGTAGAATGGCAGACTAGATAGGTTTTGAAAATGGCGATTTATATAACTTGTGTGACCTCGTGACCTTGACCCTGACCCCGGACAAATGTTATATCGCTGTGCAACACTCATCGACCTCTACCCACATACTAAGTTTCATCAAGATCGGAAAGAAAAATTGTTGACGGACGGATGGACATTTGGTAACTCGAGTGTTAATGAAAATGAATCAAAGAGTGGGGTAAACTTCACAAAGTGAAGTAAACTAAAGCCTAATTTGAGACATCAGTCACAAAGACAAGGGGAAAGATGAAAATGAAAGAAAATCCTTCCTTTGTTGACACTCAGCTTTGTTTCCGGAAACGACCTTTTAGGAGCCTCACAGCCATCGACCTCAAAGCTACTGCATGGGAAACACACAAAAAGACTTCGTTTCTAAGATGTCTTCGTTTGGTATTCAGGACACATTTCTCAAGTGGTTCTTGGATTTCCTATATAAATGGAAACAGCAAGTGGCCTCTGATGGTGTCCTTTCCCTTCAGACTGGGGTTCCATAAGGTAACATCTTAGGTCTGACATTTATACTCGAGTTATATCATCAATGATTTGTCCACTTCTCTTGAAAACTAACTTTACCATTTTGCCAATGATTCCACCATGTTTGCAACAATACATCACAGTTGTGAACGGCTGGTTGCTGCTAGATTGCTTTCACCAGACCTGTACAAGATAAGCTACTGATTAGCTAATTCAAACATTAATGAATGACATAATGAACGAAATGACTGAAACCCAATGATGTACAATAACCCTTGTTTGTAATTATGAGTACACCTGCTCCTGAAGTAAGTGGCAAGAATTGTCATGTTATTATCCTCTGGGGTATTTAGATTACAGTCGATCCAGGCTCGGGTCCGTTATTCTGTGGGTGATACGAGAAGCATAAAATGCTTCAAGAACATCGGGTTTCCCCCCTTTCAGTTCCGTGTGAAATAGCAGCAGCAACTGGTTAAAAAGGTAATCATATGTGTTTGTGGTTTATAAAAAAATTTTCTTCCCGTAAGGGTGCTCCACGCAACACCACAATAAGCTATTTATACCTGATAACACAGAGTCTTTTTTTTTCTAAGGAGGAAAAACCCCTTGGGGAGGGGGGCAAGTTAAGTTGCTACAACCTCCATCAGGTGAGCCTTAGTACTCCGGTAAAGTTTGGTTGATGTTGGATAAGTAACGACCAAATGTATCGGTCAGACAGACAGGCACCAAACTGCGTATTTTAGTATGATGACTGCACAAGTGGTTGCTGGAAGAGTAATTGATCTTTACAAGAAACAATTATAGTGATGATCAAAATCTTGTTTCTTGAAGGCACAGCTGTGCTGCTGATGCGATTTCCCTCTGTAGGTTAAGGCAGGAATTTTGAATTTGTTGAGAGCCCCGGCAATAGCTCGCCTATTCTTCATGAGACACACTGTGGGATCTTTAAGAGAGGGGATGCCCGGTTTAACGCCATCAGAGGGACGGCACACACATTGATGAAGCACCCTGCCTGTGAAACAACAGGATGATAATTCACAGCCACGTCGAGATTCAAACCCAGGCAAGACAGCTGAGAGGCGAGTGTCCATACCCATAGGCCATCCCACCAGCTCATGACTGAAATGAACCTTCAGTGAAAGAATTCCAAATTAGTTGGTCACCAGTGATATTTTGTAAGTTACAATTATGGTACAATCTATGTGACAAGTGGCATACACAAGGAATGATGAATAAATCGAGGGCCTAACAAAAAGGCAATTAGAAAACTCATTACACCACACGTGAATCACAAATTGGGGTGAAACCCCTCTCACTGGGGTTCATCAGGGCAGCTGAACAGATACCGTGTGTGCCAAAGAAGGATCGTTGCCTAAAAAGGCTCACAAAACATCGAAAAGAAGCCAAAAATACTTGGAAATGACCTGCGAGAAAAGGGTGTGCCTCTGAATGACAAAATAATCGGACAACTGTCTGAACTCACCTAAAAAGCTGATAGCTTGCAGCTCCCCGTACTACAAACTCCTGAGGACATGGCCAAGTGCAAGATCCGAAAGTTTGTATACGGGCACGTTCTAGCCACACCTTTGACCAGTGCTGCCAGTAAGTGGACTGTGAACCTTGTGAGATTACGTCATGTGAACATGGTAGGCTTGGTGATTTATTTAATGGACGTCTGCAATAAGGGACTTTCAAAATGCTACACCACATAACAAACCCTGAATAAAGAAGTAAATCAAGGGGTCTGGACATCTTTCATATCTCCCAGATAAGGATTGTTGAATGAAACGACTAAAAAAAAAAAGCTTTTAAAGAAGCCGTCAGTACTTGTAAGCGTATTTGTGAGAAAGCGGTGTGCCTCTGCACAAAACAGTTGGAGAACTTCCTGATCAACTAATCCAAAGAGTTATGTTAAGTCCTTATTGCAAAAACTACCGGCAATATACGTCCATGAAAGGCGAAAGATGGTGCATTCTCACCATACCTTTGTGCTTCTTAACATCGATGGGAAAGTCATAGCTGGGACTTGTGAATGCATAGGGTGAATTTAAAATGATAATATTTACTATGAATTATGTTCAGGAGGAGGAAGGTGGGGGTGCAAGCTGTGAGGGCTGATTATATTGTTACAGCTGTGGAAATTCGCAATACACCATAAAGGGTCCTTATGACGATAAGTAATTGTGTAGTTCGATTTCCCCACTGTTGTTTAGAGGGAATTTCCGTGTTCACCGGGCTGCGATCCTTTGAGATAGCCGTTTTTCTTTTCTCTATCGTTATTTTGGACCAAACAACGCACCCCAACAACTCAAACACCACCACCTTCGCCTCTTTACCTCCACAACTCCATCCCACAAACATCGCTTCACCGCCATTCTCGGGCGACGCCTGCCAACAACCAAACTCCCACCACCTCCACCTTTCTACCACACGTCGTGCCATGGGCTGTGAATGTGTTCCGTTCGCCTCAAAAAGCGGATCAGGAAGGCTTCACGTCCCCTTTTCATCCATCCAATGAATTAGCATCGGGTGGCATAGCCCCGCCTCCGAACCCGCTGTGATCCAGAAATTTACAGACGCCCCTCCCCCGGACTATACAAGCGCAAGCTCGCGGAAGAAAAAAAGGGGCGCAGTACGTTGGCAGAGAACCAAGTGGGAGCGGTGCAGTGGCAGCGACGGAGTGTCGGCAGAAGAAGTCAAGTCTGCAGTGTCGGCGGGGCAGTCAAGTCGGGAGACGGAGCTCGAAGCCGACGGGAAAGGCAGATGGGGAGCGCCGGAGAGAGCTCGCCGACCACGCCAGGGGCACGAAGCCAGGCGCAGCTAAGCTGACATTGCGGCTTGCCCGCCATCGCGCCACGAGGGCGTGGGTAGGACCCTTCGGTCTCGTGGACCTGGCCGTTCATCCAGGTTTCACGCGCATTAGGCCCACAGGCCCAGTCTGACTCCCTTGCCTTTGAGGGGGTCTTTCCTTTGCTTTTGTGTGAATGCGTGTTGTGGCGCCATGTCTTGTAAAGTAGAAACTGTTTAAGTGCATGTAAATAAACCTTGCTTTATTAGGTTGTAACTATTGCTTGTAAATTGCATTCTTACTGTATGGCTGTGAATAAGTGCTTGCCTTGTCTCCGTGTGGAATAAATGTACTTGGCGAACTGTTCCCCGTTTCGTTGCGTCCTTTCCTTTGTTTGAAAGTTCCATCTTGCATCACGGAAGGAATTGGTAGAAGGGTGTAAGCACCCGGTAACTAATCACGTCCGTTGGGGCCGGCGATAACACCGCTCGGTTATCACTGAAGCACGGAACGGACCGCTTAAGCGGTTCGTGTCCTAGGCCGGCCAGCGGCGAGGTACGATCACCCGGTTAACTACCCGCACAGGTACTTAGGTAGGTCGAGTTTGGCGAACAACCCTATCCTGCGCGGGTGGCCGATTGGCACGATTGTGGTGGGGTCGAAAGACCCACCCGTGACTTGCTCCTGGCGATAGTTCCAAGGAGGGTCACGACTGAATTGTCCGTTCCGGTGGGCGACGCGGTCGCGATTCGAGTTACGTGGCCGATCACACGCCGGGCGGGCCAGAATTCGTAACAATATATATATATATATATATATATATATATATATATATATATATATATATATATATATATATATATATATATATATATATATATATATATATATATACATATTTTTTTTTTCTTTCTTTTGTTCTGGGTAACAACATAAATTATATAACATTTTTGCATCTATTGGTAAAATAAGCGTCCATCCGTGTGTGTGTGCAAGCGTTACATTCATGGCCACAACTTAAATGTACAAACAGGAAATGGTATAAATTGCTGGTCAAACACTTGGAATATGTCTTTCAATTCTGACAAATCTCACAATTTCACTATCTCTCTCCAAAAGGACCATGTGGAAAACCATCCTGTCCAATTTATCAATCCTCTTGAGGAAGTTCATTCATTCAAACTCTTGGACGATCAGCCATGATCTTTCTTGGGCAAATCACATTTCAAATTTGGCCTCGAAAGCCATCCGCCGACTTGGCATCCTACATCATACAAAGTCCTTCCTTGGCACACCTGAAGTATTGTCTACCTACAAGGCCTTAATCCGCAACTTGATGGAGTTCTGCTCTCCCCTCTGGGTTGGCACACCTGCCTTACACCTTGCTCAGCTTGTTGCCATGGAAACCAAGACCTTAAACATCATCGGAATCTCCCGTGATGAGTAGTTAATTAGGCCAATCATTTCGCCTCACGATTGTTTCAGTTTAAACATTTAGGTTTGAAACAAACATTCCACAATCAAGATAGTTTTATTACATCCAGTGGCACCCCCAAAAAAAAGGAATTCAAAATCACTTACAATAATTGCTCATTCCAACAACTGTAGTTATGATGTGAAAGAGGCATCCACCAAGTAGACGTGCACACGTTTTGTGGCAATGCATGAAGACAATCATGACAACATTTTCACTGGGACTGGGCCAGTAAATGGTGAAAACTATCAATTAGAGTGGGGTAACTGGCCAGGTTACAGGTGGGGTTGATCTTGGGACAACTTCCATACATAACTGTCTCCAGGGGTCATGAATTTCAAGTCAGTGACTGTAACCACATCTCCGGCACTGAAGAACACGGAGGGGGGGGTGGCAGGAAAGAGGTCAGTGTGAACAAACGGCAGGAAAGGGGTTAACGTGAACTAACGATGAAACAAACCATTTCAAAGAAGAGTGCAAGATGGGGTAAAGCACATTCAATATTTTTGACTTAACAACAAACGTTCTGGCCTTTAACATCCTGGAATCCATGCACAAATTTGTTGGGCCAGAGTGACTGCCTAACTGTGGTGAAATTATCATTTCAGAAAGCTTGGCTCAGTGTCTTGACCTCGATACGTTTCATATTTCATATGATATGCAACACTTGAGTGGGGTGGAAAAAAGAAAAAGAAAAACAACACGAACACACACACACACACACACACACACACACACACACACACACACACACACACACACACACACACACACACACACACACACACACACACACCCACCCCCACAGACCCCGACACACACACACACACACACACACACACACACACACACACACACGGATAGTCTCACTACGCTCACCTCTCCACACATCGTTGCAGAGAATGACGTCACAAATTTTCTGTGTTTGCATGATTTACACCAATCATAATACAAACATTTATTTTCAACAAATTTATTACTTGCAAGATCGAAGATTTTCAAGTATATTGGTCAGTCGATTTTGTTATCTGTCTGTCTGTCTGTCTGTCTGTCTGCCCATCACCTCCAGGTCACAATTTTAAACTGATCATCATGAAACTTTACGAAGTTGTATAGGTAGTCTCAACTGAGAAGCATATTTATTTTGAGGTCAAATTTCTAAAATTGTTATTTTTCATCCGATTGACTTGAAATTTGAACAAGATTTGCATATTGCGTCACTGAATTGGGAAACCAACAATGTTTGAGGTCAAAAGGTCAAAGGTCAACTCAAGGTCAAGCTTCTGAAACCATCAATTTCAATCTGAAAAATAATCAGTTGTCATCCGATTGACCTGAGCTTTGATTAAGATTGTCAATTTTAATCTTGATGAAATAGACAATTTGATGTATCCATGGCAACCTGTGGAGAGGGGGGTGGATTTTGTAAGTATCGTGCGCTGCATGACGTCTTTTTCTTGTTTATAATATTGGTGCTATTACATTTATTTGAAATGTATTTGTGACATAAGAAGGTCCATGTGGTCTAAATGGTCAAGGGTCTAAGCTGTCTAATCTGTCTGGAGGGTGTAAGCCGTAAGGGGTCTAAATAGTGTCAAGGTCTTTGGGGTCTTGAGGGTCCTTTTGGGTCTTCAGAGATTGATGTTCAAATATATATATTCACCTTCTCCCACCCACATGTCCTCTCACCATTTCTAATTTTTGGCCTGGCATGATAGCCCAGAGCTATCCTGCATTGGTTTGGGTGTCCCGGCTGCGAGTATTATTTGGTGGATGTTAATGGTTCCACGATGTCCTTAGCAAAGAGTAAGTGAGCTATTGCCGGCACCCTGAACAAGTTCCAAATTCTTTTCTCTGAGCTACATTGAGCACCTGCATCAGTGGAACAGCTGTGCTCACAGCAAATGGTGCTACCCACAGGCATGTGCTGCATATAAAAGAAGGCGACCGACACATTAAAACCATATTTTGCATCACGTGATCATGGCCCCATAATGTAGATTGTAGATCATTTCGTTTTGTTCAATGATCATTCACCATTAGTTTCCAAATAATGATATGTTTTACATACACTATGAACATGAAATATAAAAATATCCCCAACCCGATAACCAACATTGGAAACCAAACAATTTCTTAATACATGGTATTTTAGTGGTCAGAATGCATTTGCAAGTTAACCATAACATTTTCGGTTTTCTAATCTTTATTGAACTCGCGAAGAAACCGTCATAAAAAATACCCCCGAGCGGGAGTGCCGGTCATCTCTGCCAGAGGTCGACAGAAGCAAAATCAAATTAGGGGCATCTATAATCGATTCCATGGCTCGTGGATCTGGTCGTGATAATAGTCCATATAATAGTATCTGAATCACTAATAACATTCGATCTCTCTTTATTAATGAGGGAGGAGATACGATTTGAAATCAGTGACTCCGACAACACCAGGCGCGGTACTTGCCAAGTTACGTGATAAGTGGTAGCCACGTGGTAGGTAATATTGACGTGCTGCTGTGTGATCATGATAGACCATGTTGTTCTCTCTCAAACGATACCATTTACTGCCTGCTACTCTACTCTGTGGCCGAGATATGACTCTCCAAACATAGCGTCAGAAGGTCGTCGGAGCGAAGTTTGAAGGGCTATAAAATCGGAACGAGAGCAAATTTTAAAAAAAATGGCTCGTTCTAGATAATAGTCCATAGTATCTGAATCACTAATAACATTTGATCTCTCTTGATAAATGAGGGAGGAGATACGATTTGAAATCGACGATTTTCGCAACTTTGACAGCCTCGTGACCTCGACCTCGACCTTGGACGACCTTGAAAGTTATATCGTTGTGCATGTCTTATTGACCTCTATCCATTCCACTATTGGTTATTTGTCTCCACTCGGTTTGATTGTGGACGGACGGACGGATGGACGGACAGACTTTGAGACTGGCTTTATTAGGTCATCTCCACTGAGATGACTGAAAAAAACGGGTTAATTCCCCCAGAATTGGCACTGCAGTAAGACTTGCAATACCCTCTTCCACTAGTCGTGGAGAGAATCGGGGTCCTGTAATGACTCGATACTGCAATAGGTTAGACGAGCTTATCAAAAATTGACTAAGTCGGCCATGTTGACACACTTCCAGTCACATGATCGGCATTATGTCCGCAATTTAACATCCCTACCCTGGTATAATGATGTAACCCAAATTTATCATTTTGATTGGTGGGTTTGGAGATGATTTTTGAAGGAATTTACCCAGTCCGCCATTTTGACCTACTTAAAGTCACGTGACTGGAAGAAGCTTTGCAATCCCCGTTACCAGTAAGGAGCGGAATGTTGCTGCCAAATTTCAGCCGGATCGGCCCAGTGGTTTGGCTGGAGAAGTCAAAATAGGAGACGGACAAACAGACGGACAGACAGCACAATACCTTTCCTGAAATTCTAATTACATATAAGCTAAAATACACCCCCCCAAAGTGATTTGATACAGGTTATCCCAAAATACAAAGAAAAGTTCACCTAAAACTGTAAAAGCAATAGACTGAATACTCACCTTGTGCCTTGTGTGCCTGCCTGGAGAGCAGTGTGTCCAGAATAGATTAGTTGTGGAGGAGCATGTTCTCTACGATGATCCCTCTCACAGTATGCATTCCCAGATAATTTGTGTGCAGGTCCAACTGGCAGAACTGGAGGAGGCTGAGACCTGCCTCAGAAGATAGTTAAATAAATAGGGTGGGGGAGCGGGGGGGGGGGGGGAAGAAATAAACTGGCATGACAACCTTTTGCAGTATAAAACCATTACAATTTCATGGCATTCATATACTGAATTTATACACATCAGCTACCCTGGCAATAACGAATTTAACGCATGAGGAGGTGTGTGTGTGTGTCCATCACGCTTTATTTTAAAGGAGATCTACATATATATATATATATATATATATATATATATATATATATATATATATATATATATATATATATATATATATATATATATATATATATATATATATATATTTATTTTAAGTTTTTGTTTGTTTGTCTGAACACGCTAATCTCCTGAATGGTGAAAGATAGGAGGAAACCTCCGACACAAAAAATGTCAGGACGGGCCTCGCCCCTCGGCCGGGGGGATGGGAGGGAGGAGGGGGGAGGGGTGGTTCCCCCTCACCAACTGGGCTCGTTTCAGACCAATGTACAGAAGATTCAATTCATTCAAAAAGAACCCGGGCAACGCCGGGTGGATTCACCTAGTATGTATGTATGTATGTATGTATGTATGTATGTATGTATGTATGTATGTATGTATATATATATGTATATATGTATATATGTATATATATATATATTGTTGCGGTTCTCGGAACCGCATGCATCCAACAGATAGTGGTCCCAAGACAGTTTTTCCATTATTACACGTGTAGATAGTCCCTTTCCTTTTGTTTGGCGGGACAACAAGGGAGTGCGTTGCGATGATCTAATAGCTTGGTTTGTTCAAATCATTTTCTTCTTCATTTTGTCCCTACTCTTCTTTTCGTCTGATTATTCCTGAGGTAAATCAGCCACGTGCGCCTTCGCTGTGAGGTAGGCCTCATGGAGGTCAGCGCGTGCGGCGCCGCTATGAGGAAACTGCTGCACAGAGCCCTCACTCCTGGGCGAGCCCAAAACCCAACGGGTGCGGCGAGTCATGTGCGCTTAGCAGTGCAGGATTATCGACTCGAGCTTCCGATGATCTGGGGAGGATTGCCGGTTGCATTGAAAAGGCATGCGAATGAATACTTCTTAAGAGGCTGCACGAATGGTGTTTTTCACAACACAGGAAACACAGGCAGCACGACGCCCACGCTGCACCAAACACGTACGGAGGCTGATAAAGACGACTCCACGCCATGTTGGGCGGGATACAAGTGTGCGGAGTAGAAGCGGCTTGTTCCTTTTCAACATCAATATCCGACACATATTGGTGATCGCCCCGCGCACACGCTAGTGGTGTCATGCGAACGAGAGCGCTGGCCACGTGTGTAATGGCCGAACCGCGCACACTGCATGGAATGTGCGCGAAGGCAGACACGTACACCGCTCGTGAAACGTGCATGAATTTATCCAGAATGATGTACCTTCGGCCCTCGTTGGCAGCAGCGGATTCTCCACGGATGATGAATGTCTTCTCGTCTCTACGGCCAGCGAAGCTGTAATCGAGCCGGGGAATGTACAGTGCAGGCTACGTTGGCGTGCGGAGGGAGCGTTGATCGGCACTGGTTGGGCGCCCGAGCGGGCATGCGGGACCCTCGGCCGGTCGCCAGGGCACGGCCCGGGGGGTTTTGCAGGACAATTTGCGTGCCAATTTTGGTGTGGGCGATTCATGTCATGTCGTGGGGTCAGAGCGGAATATTGCCGCCGTCTGGGATGGCCTTGCCGGAAACAAAGTGAGGCAGTTTCCGGCCAAAATTGGCGGGCCACATGAGGGGTCGGGGCCAATCGGAGCGCCCGATCCAGGTGATGACGTTTCGATTCCTGGTGGCCCCTCCCCCACGCTACAAGTCTTATAAAGGTCGGAGCAGTCCCTCTGCCTTTCTCTTTCTCCGCCTCTCTCTCGCTCTCACCTCACCCTCGTCGGCACCTCCACGACCCGCCTCCTGCTGTCTGTACTCCGCCTCCTCATCTCCGCCCACACGACGTCGACACCGGGCCTATAAAGGTCGGAACGGGGCTGTTCGTTCTCTCTCTGCCCTGCCTCTCCTGCTCAAGCTGGACTTCGACTCCGACTTCTGTCGTCATCACTGGACTCCTCCTCCTCTTCTCCGCCCACACGACACTGAATCCACCCACCTACCACTCCACCCTCGCACTCTGGACTCTGCCCCTTCGCCACCCAAGCTCCTCCTTCACGAACAAGGTCTCCCCCCCCCCCCCGAAACGTATTGGTGGCACGTCGTGCTATCAAGCACAAAGGTACCGAGATCGTAACCTCAACTCCTTCCCCTTCCTGTTGCAATACTCCATCTTCATCGGGGTGTGTGTGTGTGTGTGTGTGTGTGTGTGTGTGTGTGTGTGTGTGTGTGTGTGTGTGTGTGTGTGTGTGTGTGTGTGTGTGTGTGTGTGTGTGTGTGTGTGTGTGTGTGTGTGTGTGTGTGTGTGTGTCGGCGCCTGTCTGCTTAAGTAAGACTGCAGAAGATCGTTATCATTATTATTTTCGTATTAAGTCTGCTCTGTGTCCGCTTTTGTAAGTTCCCTGTTTATTTGCTGCACCACACCTCTCTCTCCCCAATCTCTACACAACACACCTCAATAAATCCTGATTGTACCTGATACCTCAAAAATCCTGATACCATTCCTCACCCATTGTAAATAAATCATTATTAGGAATGTTCCCAGCTCGTCTTTGTGCTTTTTCATTGATCCAGCATGGTTCGAATCCTAGTTTAGCCGGGACTTTATTCTCAACGATCCATTCCTTTTAGCTGGTACGTCCTTGGCAGTGTCGCTCGGCTGCATCTGATGTGGTAAAGTGATCCGGTTCGGACAAGAAGTACCGAGGGCGTGTTCCCCAGTCATTAAACCACGTGATTATTGGCGTCCACGTTCGGTTAAGCGACCCGCCGCGTCACGGAATTATCCGTGTGCAACGGCCTACAATTCCGGGGAGTCTGGTGGGAACCGAGATAGCTTCCCCCACCTTGTGGTCTTCTCAACCGACCCCCGGCCCGCAACAATATACACACTGTATCGCTTTATTCTAGAGGATATCTCAAAAAGTTATGGACTGATTCGGGGAGAAATTTGGTGGACAGGTTGAGTGTTGTGACGAGGATGAATCGATTAGATTTTGGTGAAGATCCGAATCCGGATCCGGCAACTCGAATTTTTAAGTGCTTCTTTACAAATGAGAGATGGGGCCAAAAGGATACATCGCACGATATCTCAAAAAGTTGTGGACGAGTTATGACAAAACTAGGTTTATGAGTTGATGAGGTGACAAGAACAAGCCAATTCCATTTTGGTTAAGTTCTGGATTCAGATCCGACCTATCGGTGGGATACAAAACATAAACTGTTCAGCCTGGCAGAGGTATGTGCTCGACCGAGTGCCATTTCGTTTGAAATGTAGTAATTACCAATGCAGTGAAAAAACTGCTGGAATCGTCACAAGGATTTAATGAGCTGTTCCAGGTTGACATCGCCAAAGTCTTTGGCACAACTTACAAGGAAGGAAGAACCTGGGATAAAGTCACAATTTTATGATTACAAGTATGAACCAGGGAGATTTCACAGGATACATTCAATAAAGGTTTGGCAACTTGCAATGCAAGAAAAGAATGCGTATCGCGCATTTATGCTTTGACATGATAAATGCAACTGCCCATGTATTGCGTCTTACTAATCACGAGCATATAACACCCGTCGCTTCGCTGACAGCAATACCAATCTTTGCTGCGATGGCTAATCTTTGGGGCAAGAACAAAAAATAATTCCTGGGAGATCCTGCCCTCCGAAGTTGGCGTTTGCAGTTTCGCCACTTGTGCCCACGTACTCACACACAAACCTTCCCTTTTTTTGCATCGCAAACCCTCCCGAGAGTCCCCTGAATCCACGGGCATAGGTTTCATTGAAATCTGTTAATCCATTCTCAAGTTATACCACGACAGACATGGTTCTTTTTATAATACAGTCCTCGCAGAGCACCCGCCCCACAGGTGATCTTGGTCCAAGCATGCAACACATTCTTCTGACACATACCTTTATTCGGGTGGTGTATAGACAACTGACAGCTCTGTATACGCAAAAAAAAACCCAGTTTAAGTGAAAGAAGAAAAAAAAACAACATAGTAACTGCTTATAATTCAAAACACCTCACTGTACTGGAAAAGGTGGGGACTTGTAATACCCTCCCCCACCTGAAGGCAGTGCCACACGATACACATTTACATGGAAAACTTGCATCCCCCCCCCCTCAAGACCACAAGCAAAGATAAAAACACCCCAATACATTAATTGGGGTCATGCTGATCCTCTGTAGCAAGTATGGATATAATTGGCCCAGAACTGTAGGAGTAGCGCAACACACACAAACACACACAGACACAGACATAGACACAGACACAGGTCCGTGAATTATAGTAAGGATTGTTACAGATCCAGGGTTCGGAGGTTGCCACAAGAGGAAGCACTAGAGTCCCTCCCGAACGGCCGGTCCTGAGGTCGCCGGGCACAGATAACTCCGTGCACTGGCAGGTTGCCAAGCAACTACAAACGCCGATTGGCACTGCCAATCCTGGCAGGGTTACACGACCTAGCATGATACCTTACCTGTGGACGGCTGAGTCAATTGGGGTCTCGTGCCCTCAGCGCACACTCGGATTACTGCCGAGCGGTACAGTGAGTGTATGCTGATTAACAAAGCAAATCGGGTGGGGGTACAACTTCCCATCAGACTATACTCATACAATGTCGGACCGATAAAGGAAAAGACAACCGAGACAGATTGGAAATAACAACAAATAATTATTTATTACAAACACACAAGCAAGCAATCATTTCAAAGCAAGGATTTATCAGCAAGAAAGCAAAAAGGCACATATGAGCAGATTTAACCAGAACACGTATTCTTCTTCAATCCTACTTACACAAAAGACTTGGCCATCATTCACTCAGGGGAGAATAAAAAGCACAAGAACTTGAAAATAAATTAAAAGTAAAGTATGGAGAAAAGAAAAGCAGTCTTTTCTTTCCTCACTCACGTCACACAGCCCAAATATACAAGGTAATGCAGAGGAAAATGGATGGGGAAAATGGGCAGTGGCGATGAGGAGCGATGGGACAAGCAGCTGCATAGTGCGTCCCCGAGGTGCCCAGACCCAGTAGGCGAGTCCTCTCCGGCATCTCAGATATATGAGTAAGATATGCAACTTGCCCTCTGTCTCAGCTTCTTCCTCCTCAGGCCCCCGTTAATGAAGTGCTGCCGTTCACCCTCCTCATCCTTCGTGGATGAGAGGATGGAGACCGCAGGACGACGCTCGTGGAAGAAGTGTTCCTTTTCCCCACAGAAACTTCACACCAACTGCTCGTGAAACCTTTCCTTCTTCACCCTCACACTTTTTTCCTCCCCTCGCAAGCCTTCTCCATCCCTTAGCCTTCTGCGTCTCTCTTTTCCTTCCTCTCATAAGCTCTTTCCCTTTTCTCCCTCGAGCCTTCTGCGTCTGAGCCTTCTGGTCATGAGCACTATTCGACCCGGCTCGTGCGAGCCTTTTCCGTCTGCTTCTTCTATTTCTTCTTCTTCACATCACTTTTTTCCTTCTCTCACAAGTCTTCTCCGTCTCTCATTGGTCCGCAGATGATGGGGGGCAGGTCCATGACGTCGCTTGTGGAAAATGCCACGTCATTCTGCAGAAATGTTCGGTACAGCCCTCGCCCCTCCCTTAATGCACCCTTGGCCACAAAGGAAGCCCCCACCCCTCCCCCATGCGCAGGCACCCACTCGTACGGTTCCGCACTATACCATGCTTGCGAGAAGCCAAGCAGGCCACAAACACGAAGTGTCATGCGTTGTGCCATGAACAGGCATGTAAGAATGGAGTTAAAATGGAGAAGGATTCCGCTGGACTGAGGGATGACCGAACGGCCGTGGGATTGAAGGAAAAAACAGTGGGGAGAAGGCAAGGATTGTTGAAAGGATGTTTGGTGAAAGGGAGGTTATTGATGGATTGAGAAGGGTGGGGGGGGGGGAGAGAAACAGACTGATGGGGAAAAGGAGGGATTGTTGAAAGGATGTTTGGTGAAGGGAAGGTTATTGGTGGATTGAGAAAGTCCGGGAGGGGGACAGGCCGAGGGTGTGAAGGAGGAAAGATTGAATTTAACAGAGGGAGAGGGGCAGACATTGCACTGGAAAAATACAGCCGAGCCAACGCATGCCCTCTAAAAAGCCTTTTGACAACGGATCAAGGACTATCAACACAGACTAATGAAATAACTGATCCTCGGGTCACCTGCATGTTCATGTATGCTTTCCCCCTGGGGTAAGTTTTACAAAACCATTAAAAAAGACATTCATTTAATTAAATAAAACATGACATGGTGTGTTACGTATGGGACCACAAGAAACGATTTTTCAAAGAAATATGTTCAAGTTCAAAGTTCTCTGAAAGTATTTCATCATTCACCAGAATTTTCAGTGTGGAGAAAGTTGAAACACTTCTGTAACTCGTCACAAATTATCTTACATAAAAAATACACGGGAGAAAAGAGAGATTAATTAGTGTTAACGAAGGACGCGTTGCGTATGGGGACGCGTTGTGTATGGGGACGCGTTGCGTATGGGGATAAAATTCTCCATCGGCTTTTCATGCGAGATATACTGTACACTGTTGGTGTAAATTGCCTTTCATAACACAATCAACAACAGGCTTGAGCATATTTTAACACAAAGATCCAACATTTAACGATTACAAACTCAGCAATTCATGTTGTTGGATATGAAACAAAGTGATTAACTGATAATTATTAAGTATTAAAAATGCAAAATTATTTAAAATTAGAATCATATCAACCAGGGTTTGCAAACACTTCTGAAGAAATTGAAATGCACAACTTTATTGCGGACATACACAACAATGCACTGCCATAAAAGATGATTAAACCCAGACAGGACAGACAGTACAGATATGTTTTAGTGTGTGTACAAGGAATGAAAATAAACAAAAGAATTTGCATCGAGTAATTTGTTGGTAATTAATTTTTTTGTAATGTTCAGATAGATTTTTGTTTTGATTTGTCTCAGGACCTCAGAGCTTTGGTACATTCAATCGAAGTATATGTGTGTGGATGTAAACATTTATCAAGTCGAGTGAAAATATCAAATCTCGCAACGTAGTTATAATATGGACGACTTCGACTTCCACAAGGGAATAGAAGAAGCTATTAATTTTGTGTAAAAGAGAAATACATATTCCAGTTTGCTTCATAGAAGCACCAGAAACTTAGAGGTGCCTGAAATAATGATGAACAAAAACTCATGTCTTCTTCAAAGGGAGGTTACACCCCTCCTTACCAATGGAATGATCTCATATTGTTTAGTGTGCCTTAAACTGGGCCATGTGTGCAGGACAGGTCTCATGAGAATACATGAATGCCCAAAATGTCCACTGGCTAAAGTAATGGTCAAATCTTGGCGATGATGAAATTGTCTTTCCCACAGACTTTGCAAGCAACGTCCCGTACATAACGGTATTGTCCCATACGAACATTTTAAAATTACTTGTGAACTCATTATCTACTTATATTTTCAGCTAGAAGTACAGGATATATGACCAATACATGATGGATTAGAACTTCTGAAAATGGCACTGAAATTTTTTGAACCTTTTCGTGTAATCTTAAAAATCCATGTAAAACTGTTACGTATGGGACATCGATTATGAAGAACAGGCCTAATTTGCATAATTAATGAAGTGAACATTTTTTTCCTTGTGTATTAATAGGGCATGGTAAAGTATTCATGTCCATGTAAAAAAAATTGTTCAAAAGTTTGGTTGAATTTACATCACAATTTCAAAATGTCCCATACGTAACACCTAATTTGCATATATGTGAATTAGTGTAGTGATTTCACATATTAAACCTGTGACTTTGCCATTTTCTTTCAAAGATTAATAAAATTTCACATTCAGACATGAAAATCTCATTGAAATTAGAGCTGTGGCATGAATATTAAAATTCTGCCATCTGAGGGGACCTTCTCTTGGATTTGCCCCAAAATAATACTTTGGACGTAGAAACAAGACAGACAAAGCAGTTGGATAAACATAAACTAACATTCTTGTTTTAGTACAAAGAGTAGAATATCTTTGGCCGAGAAGGGATGTCGGACTAAAACACGGATAGAAAGATATTTATTTTCAGATGAGATGAGCCTTCCTGAGGGAGATCTAGTTCACATGCTCATGAATTCACAGCAAACGTTACCAAATAATTTGGGGGTATGATTTGTACTTTCACCACAGATCTATTAAAAAATAAAAAATAAAAAACAAAAAGAGCAGCATGTGCAATTGCCCTGCTTCACGATACATACATTTCTATTCTGAGTTTCAGGCTCACCTGGGTGATATCTCTTTATAACGAAGCCAAAGCTTGCCCTGCAAGTTTTGCTGGAGAAGAGGAGTGTAAAGTATATTAAAAATAAACCTCCAAAAAGGATATTACTCTGGATCATTACCAAAAGGGTCGGGTGGGATGGAAGGGAGGGACAGAATCAAGGAGAGGTGGGGACGGGGGGCGAATCGGAGGGGGTGGGGAAACAAAATCAAGGACGGGACAGAGTCAGGGGGAGACGGACAGAGTCGGGGGAAGAGTCGGTGGAGTGGGGTGACATTTGGGGGGTTCGGAGCAGGGTGACAGTTTGGGGGGAGAGCAGGGTGACAGTTTGGGGGGAGAGCAGGGTGACAGTTTGGGGGGAGAGCAGGGTGACAGTTTGGGGGAGAGCAGGGTGACAGTTTGGGGGGAGAGCAGGGTGACAGTTTGGGGGGAGAGCAGGGTGACAGTTTGGGGGGAGAGCAGGGTGACAGTTTGGGGGGAGAGCAGGGTGACAGTTTGGGGGGGAGAGCAGGGTGACAGTTTGGGGGGAGAGCAGGGTGACAGTTTGGGGGGAGAGCAGGGTGACAGTTTGGGGGGGAGAGCAGGGTGACAGTTTGGGGGGAGAGCAGGGTGACAGTTTGGGGGGAGAGCAGGGTGACAGTTTGGGGGAGAGCAGGGTGACAGTTTGGGGGGAGAGCAGGGTGACAGTTTGGGGGGAGAGCAGGGTGACAGTTTGGGGGGAGAGCAGGGTGACAGTTTGGGGGGAGAGCAGGGTGACAGTTTGGGGGGGAGAGCAGGGTGACAGTTTGGGGGGAGAGCAGGGTGACAGTTTGGGGGGAGAGCAGGGTGACAGTTTGGGGGGGAGAGCAGGGTGACAGTTTGGGGGGGAGAGCAGGGTGACAGTTTGGGGGGAGAGCAGGGTGACAGTTTGGGGGGGAGAGCAGGGTGACAGTTTGGGGGAGAGCAGGGTGACAGTTTGGGGGGAGAGCAGGGTGACAGTTTGGGGGGAGAGCAGGGTGACAGTTTGGGGGGAGAGCAGGGTGACAGTTTGGGGGGAGAGCAGGGTGACAGTTTGGGGGGGGAGAGCAGGGTGACAGTTTGGGGGGGAGAGCAGGGTGACAGTTTGGGGGGGAGAGCAGGGTGACAGTTTGGGGGAGAGCAGGGTGACAGTTTGGGGGGAGCAGGGGAAAGAGTCGGGGGAGGAGTGGAGGGGGGAGAGATGGAGTGGTGGGGGAGGTGTTGGGGCGGGAGGGGGAGACGGAGTTCACCAGGAAGGGCAAAGAGGGGGAATATAAGTGTTTCTTTTGGGGGAATAGTGACACAAGGAAGAGGATGAGAATACACAAGACAAGGAAGTGAACAGGTGGAGACGGGACGTGCGAAAATATCTTGAAAATAAAAGACACGAACAAGGGGAGTTTAAAGTGAGCACGAGGTTCGATTTCTCACCCCTGCGAGATAGTTGCGCAAGATCTGAATGAAGCGAGTGGCCGTGGCCATGTTCCCAACTCGATATCCCCCTCTTTACCCCTTAAATAAATAACTTCACTTCACCTTTCATTAACCTCCCTCTCACTCGATCTTCACTTTCACAAATCTTCCTCTTCAAAATAATTTTCGCCAGGAAACGTTTTTTTTTTCCTATTGTTATTCAAAACGAGTCCCACTCCCTTTACAGCAAAATGTTTATTTTAAAATGTTCCCCAAAAATTAGATGTAAAACAACAGGATAATTTAACATGCGACAAAACAGTGTTCAACAATACACCGCCCAAGTGTTAACTACAAAGATTTAATGCAAACAATCCCGTTTTCCAACAATGATGTAGAAAGTGGTGACGACATGTTGAAGTGATTTGTTACGATTCACAATTAAGACGTCCAATCTTGGCGCGATGATATTGGTCGGTGTGTGTGTGTGTGTGTGTGTGTGTGTGTGTGTGTGTGTGTGTGTGTGTGTGTGTGTGTGTGTGTGTGTGTGTGTGTGTGTGTGTGTGTGTGTGTGTGTGTGTGTATACATATAGTGGTTATAAAATGTGTTTGTAATCCATGACGTTGTGAGTCGTGCGATGTTAGGGTTACTCGTGGGTCAATCACGGACATAGACATGTAGGACATTTGGACATGTTGAGTTAGATTCTGCGTGTAAAGTTTTACAAAACCGTTGCTGGCAATTCGTCAGATCCAGAAATGATGGAATCGACACAATTTATTTCCTTCACATATTATATTATGTGAACACACACACACACACACACACACACACACACACACACACACACACACACACACACACACACACACACACACACGTACACACACACACACACACACACACACACACACACACCCACTCGTACACACACACACACACACACACACACACACACGTACGCACACACACGCACACACACACACAAACACACACACACGCACGCACGCACACACACACACTCACACACACACACACACACACACACACACACACACACACACACACACACACACACACGTACACACACACACACACACACATACACACACACACACACACACACACACACACACGTACACACACACACACACACACACACGTACACACACACACACACACACACACACACACACACACACACACGTACACACACACACACGTACACACACACACACGTACACACACACACACACACACACACACACACACACACACACACGTACACACACACACGTACACACACACATACACACACGTACACACACACGTACACACACACACGTACACGTACACAGACACACACACACACACACGTTCACAGACACACACACATAAACACATACAAACACACACACACACACCCACGTACGCACACACACACACGTACGCACACACACACACGTACACACACACACATACACACACATACACACACACGTGTACACACATACACAGACAAACATGTACACACACGTACATACAACACACACGTACACGTACATACACACACAAACACACGCACACACACACGCACGCACACACAAACACACACGTACACAAACACGTACACACACGTACACAAACACGTACACACACAAACACGTACACACACATGTACACACACACATGTACACACACATGTACACACACATGTACACACACACACACACACACACACACACACACACACACAATACAGTTTGTAATGTGCAATTCTACCGAATGTAAAATGTGATTTCAACATCTCATTCTCCTCACATAAACTGCACAGGGGAGAGGAGGGAGGGATGAAGACTGGGAGAGGAGGGAGGGGTGAGGACTGGGAGAGGATGGAGGAGATGAGGACTGGGAGAGGAGGGAGGGATGAAGACGGGGAGAGGAGGGAGGGGTGAGGACTGGGAGAGGAGGGAGGGGTGAGGACTGGGAGAGGAGGGAGGGGTGAGGACTGGGAGAGGAGGGAGGGGTGAGGACTGGGAGAGGAGGGAGGGGTGAGGACTGGGAGAGGAGGGAGGGGATGAAGAGTGGGAGAGGAGGGAGGGGTGAGGACTGGGAGAGGATGGAGGAGATGAGGAGTGGGAGAGGAGGGAGGGGTTGAGGACTGGGAGAGGAGGGAGGGGTGAGGACTGGGAGAGGAGGGAGGGGTGAGGACTGGGAGAGGAGGGAGGGGTGAGGACTGGGAGAGGAGGGAGGGGTGAGAACTGGGAGAGGAGGGAGGAGATGAGGACTGGGAGAGGTGGGTGCGCGTGACCACTGGGAGAGGATGGAGGAGATGAGGACTGGGAGAGGAGGTAGGGGTTGAGGACTGGGAGAGGAGGGAGGGGATGAGGACTGGGAGAAGAGGGAGGGGATGAGGACTGGGAGAGGGTGTGGAGTAGTGTTACGACCTAGCCCTTGGGTGGAGGGCTCGGGGTACCGCCTATTGCTCTGGAGGGCCTGGTTGACGTTCTCGGGAGACCAACACGTACCCCGTGTGCGGTCACGCTGCATCAGCAGTGAGATGTGGCCGAGCGAAGTTAACATCCTCATGCTGATGCCAATTCACAAACCCCACTCAGTCTTCAACACACAGTATCGTATGTGAGCCCAAGAATGCAATACAAAATTCAAAACAGAGAATTAAATGCAAATGTTTTACTCAGGACACGAAACACAGGGTGTACCACCAAGCAATGAATAGACCATGTTACGAAACAAAAAAAAGAAACATAATAAAATATATTCAGTGATAATAATTATGAGATTAAAGGACAGACAGGTGCCAAGACAAAATGGACAAGACACACAATTCCACAGCCCACAAGGTATCCCAAGCTAATCCCAAGGGGGGAGGGTGAGAACAAAATAACAAAATAATATTTGCCAAGATATAAAGAAAATAATGTGTAAAGGAGAAAGGTGGGGTGGGGGGGGGGGAGAAGAATAAAGACCTGTTTGAGGTGATGCTCCAACGGCCTCGCCCCAGCCACAGGCCACAAGGCTGACACTTCAACGCCACCCCTCCCTCTCTCTGGAAGGGTTCTCAAACTTCGCCAACAAACGAACCGGAGCAATTCCTGCAACACCTTGAAGCCACACGTTGCTTCAGGTCGGCTCAGGTGACACTCAGGAGGAGGAAACGTTTCTGCTCCCCATCCAGCCAATGTGTCCCAATGAGGCTCTCCTCTGCCTCAGTGTCTTCAACACAGACGGTGCCTCCAACAGGCGGCCCTCGGGGGGATCACTACAATCCTCAACGAGATCTCATCACACAGGCCAGGTCTCTCATCCCACAGGCCAGACGCGCGTCCTCCATTCATTTGCCCCATTTTCTCTCTCCCTCACTCCTCACATTCCCTTTCCACCTGTCGCCACAGTTCTCGCTTCTTTTTCTTTATTCTACTTTCCTTTCTTCAAAATCTACACAGGACCGCCCCATGACATAATGTGAGGCCTCGAAAAGAGAATAGAAAGAGAAGGAGAAGGAAGGAGCAGCGGAAGGATCAAAAACAAAACAAGGAAAAGAAACAAGAAGACGACGTCATACAGAGCACGATACTTGGAGAATCCATAAAACAAATTTGACATCAAAAATAATTGGTGGTTGACTTCAATGACCAAATGTGCAACTCGTCTTCAAATTTTAAGTGAATCGGATGAAAATAGACAATTTTAGAAATCCAGCTTATGTTTACCTTTTGGCCGATGTGGACCTCCAAAATAATTGATGGTTGAATTCAGTGACCCGAAATATATATCATCTTCAAATTTCAACTCAATCGGATGAAAATTTAGTATTTTAGAAATACCATGTTATTTGTTGACCTTGGGGGCTATGTTGATCTTTTGGTCTATGTTGACCTTAAAAATATTTGGTTGGTTGAATTCAGTGACCTGAAATATAAATTCTCTTCAAATTTCAAGTCAAGCGGATGAAAATTGAGGATTTTAGAAATGTCACCAAAGTTGTTGACCTTTGGCCTATGTTGACCTTTTAACCTCAAAAACAATAGGCTTCTTCCTTATGACAAACTCGACCATGTGGTAAAGTTTCGTGAAGATCGGTTTGAAATTGTGACCTGTAGGTGACAGAAAGACAGACAGAATAAGACAAGCCGGTCGGCGACATGGCTGCTCGCTCTAGATGGAAAGCTGGCCAACGCGACTAGCCGATATTCATGTACATGCTATCAATCAATTTAGCACAATAAATATGATTATCACAGCCCTCTTAGTTTGCGCCCAGAAACCCGCCTTGTGAAATTTCAGGCATGTTTCCAAAGAGACTCTAACAAATGGCAGCCCTGGTAATTCCATTTATCTATTCGCTAAAGATTTTATTTTTTTATACGATCCTGTAAGACATTTTCCTTGGGCACAAAATAACAGGTCCCTCGGAGGTCTAGTTTTGGAGGTATTGATTTTTTTTGTACAGTCCACAATAAGTGTACGATGTACGATAAAGTATTTTAGCTGTTGCTAAGCAACGCAGGTGTGCATAGCAACCATTCATTTTTGTGTACATGCGAGCCACATTGTACACATTTCACCCAAGTTTCATCAAAATCAGACTCTTTCTCTTAGAGATATTCACAATTAACCGTTTCTGAAATGTTCGACATGTCCTCGCCCAAAACCTATCTCCTCCTACAAATATTTTTTGTTAGTGCTGCAAATTGGCATGAAGGGAGCGAGATAGATTGTGCACAGAACTCTAAGCTTCGATTTTTCGATTTGTTTTTCGATTTTTTGACCAATTTAAAGGGCCGTTGCTATGCCGTTGCTGGGGCCCGGGGTCCCATATGCGAAAGCACACGATTCCCAGAAATATTGGTCCTACCTACCAAATTTCATTGGAATCCGTTGAGTGGTTTCGCCCCTGGGCTTGACCAAAGTTTCGCGGACAGACAGACAGATGGAAATGTCCAGAATAAGGGTTCTCCAAGAGCAGCCAAAAATCGACTGACAAATATACTGTAATCACTCGCTTGAAATAAATTCTTTCTATATACCCCGGGAACATGAAAATTTTTTATTAGACTACAGTTTCATCCCAAACTTCAGTTTTCAGTCGCTGTACTTTTCCAAATAATAACAAATAAATTATTCCCAGCTGGAACACGTGGAAATTCCACATAATGTAAAATGTGACTTCAACCCCTCAACTCTCTTCCCCCTCCTGCCACCCCCTCTCTCCACATCATGTCCAACCAGATACATTCAAAACGGATACCAAAATGCATTTTTCTCCAAAAACGTCAATATTCGTCAGATTTTTTTTTTCCACTTTTTGCTAAAACTGAGTCTTAAACAATCTTAGTGACGAACAAAAATGAAATGAGATAGCGAATTAGAGTTACGATAAAGCCATGGGAGACAGTCAGAAAGCACGAGCCTTAAAAAAGAGAGGCTTAAGTGGCCTCAGACCAATCCAGAGCAAACAGAATGGTGGAGATTTGATTTTGAAATCCCACCCTGAACCGGGGAAGCCCAACCCTGAACGGACAGACACACTGGAGGAGTGTATTATAGTGTGGATTACCCACATGCAGTAAATTGTCTCGGAGTGTTCCGTTAGCAAGTGGCATGCTATCGCTTGCCAAGATAGCCATTCCATATCAACTCCTGCAAGTGATGGAGCAAGCGATCAAGAGATAGGGTGTGTTCCATTAGCAAGTAGCTCATCCAGTTGCTCAGCAAGAAGAGCAGCAATTAATAGAGGTGCTTCATTATGTTAGCAAAAAATGTCTGTCGTGATTGGATTCAAAAGGATAGTACAACCAATGCAATGTTCAGAGGCATACTGTTATGTATAATCATAAAATACATCATATATACTGCACTCATAAAATACGTCATGTATACTCATAACATATTCCAGGTATACTCACAATATATGACATGTATACTCATTGTATATGTTATGTATACTCATAAGGTACTCGTGGAAAGTAGAGTACCAGCGGAAAGTGGATGCGATGACACGCTTCTCTGGCACATGCTCCCATACCTGACTTGACCCCTTCGACCTTTCAGAGATTGTGGGCGCCTTTAATAATTTACATCCTTAATATCCCTTTGACCC
The DNA here is from genome assembly GCF_056783735.1 of Eptatretus burgeri. NCBI lineage: Eukaryota > Metazoa > Chordata > Myxini > Myxiniformes > Myxinidae > Eptatretus > Eptatretus burgeri. Next base: position 29,208,286 of record NC_140966.1, on the reverse strand, counting down.
CTCTAGACCTTCAGACCCCTTGAGATCCTTTACTCATTTGACCTTTTTTTTTTCTTTCTTTATATACAATGTCAAGGCTCGTATAAGAGCACACAGAACGTATAACAAAGGGAGCAGGAGACAAAAGGGACGGGAGAGGGAAGCACAAAACAGTGGGAAACAGAGACATTAGGAGGTGTTCCACATGTTGTACCAGCTTGTGATTTTATCCAGATCTGCAGAGAGTGAAGAGGCTGCTGCTTACCGATAAGAGGGATGACAAATGGTACAACAGAGGGTGGAGTCATCAGTAAAGAGATAAACAGGATTTTCCAGAGAGTCGGAGAGATCATTGATGAAAACGAGAAAAAGCACTGGGCCCAGAACACTACCTTGAGGAACACTACCTTTATGCCTGGACAGGAAGAGGGGATGAGAGAATTCCATTAAGGGCCACGCATTGACTGTGACAGGACAAGAAGTCTGCGAGCCAAGAGTGGAGCTGATAGTGGACGAAGGTACTCAAGGACCTCCAAAAGATCCTTGGATACCATAGGAAGAGAGTTTGGTGAGCAGGGTGGGGTACCAGACCTGATCGAAAGCACGCAATATGTCTAGGGAGATGGCTCTGATCTCATATCTGGCATTGAGGACCTCCATCCATTGTTGGGAAAGCAGGAGCAACAAGTCTTGGGAAGAGTGACCTGGTCTGAATCCAAATTGATGATCGGAAATCAAGCCATTGGAGAAGAGGAAGGATTTAATGTCAGAAGCAGTGATGGATTCCATAACCTTGCTGATTATTGGGAGAAGGCTGATTGGTCTGTAGTTGCAAGGATATGTTTTTGCACCTTTTTTATGCAGAGCGATAATGTTTGCTGATTTCCAAGCAGAAGGCAGATGACCATGAGCAAATGAGAGGGTGAATAGAAGAGAGAAAGAGAGAAAGAGAGAAAGAGAGAAAGAGAGAAAGAGAGAAAGAGAGAAAGAGAGAAAGAGAGAAAGAGAGAAAGAGAGAAAGAGAGAAAGAGAGAAAGAGAGAAAGAGAGAAAGGGAGAAAGGGAGAAAGAGAGAAAGAGAGAAAGAGAGAAAGAGAGAAAGAGAGAAAGAGAAAAAGGGAGAAAGAGAGAAAGAGAGAAAGGGAGAAAGGGAGAACGGGAGAAAGGGAGAAAGGGAGAAAGGGAGAAAGGGAGAAAGGGAGAAAGGGAGAAAGGGAGAAAGGGAGAAAGGGAGAAAGGGAGAAAGGGAGAAAGGGAGAGAGGGAGAAAGGGAGCAAGGGAGAAAGAGAGAGAGAGAGAGAGAGAGAGAGAGAGAGAGAGAGAGAGAGAGAGAGAGAGAGAGAGAGAGAGAGAGAGAGAGAGAGAGAGAGAGAGAGAGAGAGAGAGAGAGAGAGAGAAAGAGAGAGAAAGAGTAGAGGAGCAGGTTTTTAGGACACGTGGGCTGATGCGGTCTGGACCGGTTGCAGAATCTCAGTCGAGGTTTGACAGCAAGATCTCCACCTTGTCAGAATAGCTGTGTGCAAGTGGGTAAGGTGGGTACAGAAAGTGATGGGTTTGGGACACAAGATATAGAAGCAAGCATGGAGTTTAGGCATTCAGCCTTTTCACATGCAGTGTCAGCTGTGCTGCCATTTGAGGTAAGGGAGGGGATGGAGGGGCATCATATACCAGAAACAGATTTAACGAGATGCCACCAGGATTTGGAGGAAGGAGACAGCTTTGAGAGTTCAGATGAGATTAGAAAGATATTGTTTCCTGGCTCTCCTCAGGGTAGACACACACTTGTTCCGAGCTTTGTGGCTAAACATTTGGCGCTGATATCAATAAGGTCAAAAGTAAACAGATGCAGTGGACTGTCCCTACATGAAATACTGATGGGGAGGCTGATGCGAGTGCCAATAACAGCTACATTATACATGGTATGGATGACACAATGATTAATTTCTGTGTTGCTCTCACGAAGGTTGTCAAAGAATTCCACTCAAAGGTTAAATAAGCATTACCGGAGCCAGCTACAGAGGAGTACCACGGTATCCGGCTCAGTGAGTGGGTGAACAGTACATCAAGATGTTCAAGTGGAAGAACACATTAAGACCACACTGGACAGGACCCTATCAGGTACTATTGGTTACCCACACAGCTGTCAAGTGTGAAGGTAAGCCATCATAGATTCACGCATCTCATTGCAAAAGAGCATACAGGAAACGTAAGGAGAATAGAAGAAAGTCGCAAGTGGGAAAAGCGTTACCAAAGGTTTATGACATATGTTGCAGTGTTTTTAATCGGCATGTTCATGATTGTGATAACATGGATGATAACAGACAGTGAGAGTATTATTGGAATGCCAGGGAGAGCAGAATGTTTGGTAGGTCGGGAGCAGGGGAAACAAGGAATGGGTCATGATCGAGGAAGAATGGAAAAATGAGATAAACATCAGGACAAATTCCATGAGAAAGGCGTGTATGGGATAAATACCGTTTTGACTCTGTCGCACAATTACACAATGAAGGAAAATAAGGCGAAGTGTTGGGTATGTGCCCACCTCCCGCACTCTTCAAGAACAGGATTTCCGTTAGCGGTGATCCCATTTGAGGAAATTCATTACTGCGGAGCCGGATGGTACCATAACTATGCCTTGAATAGAACAAGCAATGAGTCATGTACGAGCTTTGCAGGCAGGTGGTACCCTCCTTACAGCTTAGTGAAAAAACGCCCATATTTTAGGATTACGTACAAACGAGCTGGGTTCCTTTGCCTAACTTGGACGAATCCTAGCAGCAAAATTTATTCAGGAAATTCTACCTGTAATTCATCAATAGAGATAAACGACATGGCAGATAACCGAAAGGGCAAGAATGGAATGTATGTGAAAGTAGCAACAAACGTCACATACCTTGTATGCAGGTTCAGAGCCTATCCTTGGTTGCCACTTCATTGCTACTTGGGTAATGTGGTGCCACATATACGTCTGATCACTAACCCACTGTCTGAAAGTATTATACGATGCAAGATGAGCATTTCAGAAGGGGAACTAACAGCATTGATAATTTTTCCCCGGTATGGGGCATGGGCAGCAGGCAGAGAGCTTATTGAAATGGCAGCCTGATTGGAGGAATTGGGGAACCAAACTGCTGACGGCTTGAGAAAGTCAACGCCGAGATGGTGGCCCTGCACACAATGACCATGCAAAATAGGATAGCCTTGAATATGATCTTGGTGGCCCAAGGAAGTACTTGTGCTGCAATTGGGAAAGAATGGTGCACCTACATTCCGGATAACTCTGAAAAGATCCATGATGTGGCACAGCATGTAAGATAGGTAGTTACAAAATACCATGACCATATTAAAAGATAGGAATTCGGATCCTGGTTAAAGGGAATGTTTGGTGGCTGGGGAACATGGATACTTCATATATTGTTCATTGGACTCGTGATATTCATTGTTGCTGTCATCATAGCATGCATATGAGCAATAATCGGTGTGTGTGTGAGAAAATTTGCCAAAGTGACAACGATGGTGGCATATGAAATTTTTTTGGATCGACCATCTTTGAGCGACTATGGTAACAATGAAAATCCAGAAAACCCAGAAAATGAAGAACCGAGTGTAAAATCTGGTTTAGAGACCGTGTTGGTGGGATTTTATGGAAAACATGAAAATGCGAACACACGTGCCCCTGAGATTGACGAAAGCCCTTTTGAAAGAATTCAACAATTGTTGCAAAAGAACCAAAAACAGTTTGATGATTGTGATGAAGGGATGCTGGTCAACAAAGGCACTTTAGAAACTGAAGGGGAAAAATAATTTCAGCAGCTTGCTCAAATAAAAGATGATTAGTATAATTAGAAAAGGTGATTGCCTATTGGATGTGTATGTTTGGTGTGCATAGGGTTCTTTTCTTCCAGGTTGCCAAGTCGCCCAAACTCTGGGGACAAGACAGTTTGGGGAGGTGGTGGCACCCTGGAGTTGCATCCACTTGCTAGGGTGTTAACCCTTTAATTGAACTTATAATGGAGTAAAGCTTGTGTGCCAGAAATAATTTAACAAATATAGACTGGGAAAGCTAGCAGGGAGGTTTGTCCGTGGTGTGCACATTCGACCCGATACTAAAAGCCTTTTGTAACCTATATCTATACTCCGCTAGCCCACATATGCCCTAACCAAAGGGTCACATTCTCTCTACTCCCTCGTCCAGGCCATCTGGAACGAGGCTCAGAAGTAGAGGATAAATGGGGTTTCTGAGGCAGCCATTCAAATGAATGGGGGGAAAGGGAAAAACTTTCTGACTCAAGCCCCAAAAGCCCAAAATAGGAGACTGATTTCCTCCCCCTCCCATACAAGCAAATGTAAAATTGAGACCGATTTTCTCCCCCTCCCATACAAGCAAATGTAAAATTGAGACTGATTTTCTCCCCCCCCCCTCCCATACAAGTAAATGTAAAATTGAGACTTACTGATGAAAGCACTTCTTCCCTTTAATATTTTCATTCCACTCAAAGAGCGAACCAATGAATATTTGTCCATGTTCTACTTTGGGGAATAACTTAATTTTTTTCCTATTACATTCATCACCATCGAGTATATTCACAAAGATTACTTTGGAACTTAGTTCTTGGTTTAAATGTCTTTGTTGAGCAGAAATGAAATGATAAACTTCTCTTAATGCTCTTTAAAATTAAAATCAAACATGAATACATTATGCACATTCTGTAAGCTGAGTGCAGCTGAAAACAGGAAGCTTGGGAAAAATTTCCAGAATTGCTGAGCTGTTGAAAAACAGGAAAGAGAACAATGAGACAACTCCAGGCAAAGATCCAACTGACTTCCTCCAACATGGTTTATAAGCCAGGCATTTATCTTCTGTTTAGTGGTTTTTCATTTTTCTCATCTTGACCCAATGGTAAATGACTGAGACATGAACTATCCTTCATCTGACGAAGAAGATAACCCATCACAATATTGGTGAGTTTGTGTGTTTGTGTGTGTGTATTGTAAAGTCTGGCTTCCTCTTAGAATGATGGTGAAGCAAATGATTATTAATTAAATCATGATACGACTAATAATTATTGTTTTTTTTTTCTAATAGGTTGTCCCCAATAAGAACATCGTTGATAGCTGATGTTGAAAATGAATTATTTGAATTACACGACGAGTGGATAAAAAGGAATGACTTTCTTGAAGACATTTATTCATTTCGGAAAGAAATGAATGATATTTTTCTTGGATGGCAAGAAATTCTCTCACGTCCTTTGATCTTGAATGACCCGAGTCCAAGGTGAGAAAATTATCGCTCTGTCTCTGTTTCCGTGTGTGTGTGTGTGTGTGTGTGTGTGTGTGTGTGTGTGTGTGTGTGTGTGTGTTTGCGTGTGTTTGCGTGTGTGTGTGTGTGTGTGTGTGTGTGTGTGTGTTTGCGTGTGTGTGTGTGTGTGTGTGTGTGTCTCTGTCTTTGACTCATCATCATCATTATTATTATTATTATTATTATTATTATTATTATTAGTATTTCAGTTTAAGCACCTACCTGGATGAACCAAATGTTATGATGATATGCTAGGTGGTCATATTTTGGACCATTAGCTGTGTGTTAATCAGCTGTCGGGATTCTAACCTTGCTTGTAATTGTGTATTATTCAAACCTTGCTTTAAAATGTTGCTTTAAATGTATCATGCTGTTTTCACTATGTCTTTGATAACTCTTTATGGCTCTGCAGCTGCACAACAGCATGTCCTTGGGAAAACTGTGTATGCTGATATCCCACACATTCCTGTTCTTAGTCATCACCAGAGTTTCGCCTTTGCTATCAGCAGGTGCCAGTGTAGGGGTGTAGGAGTCTTAGAAAGTTATTAGTTTGCAAGATGAACTGTTGGGTTGCGAATCTGAGGATTGACTGATCCAACTTCCCTGAGGGCCCCTAGGGAGGGGGAAAGAAGCCCACTGCCGCATTTATTTCTTTATTTCTTTATCCCTTAAGCACACACTTGTAGTCCACACCCATTTCTGCTTTTGTGTGATTATATATACAACTGTTTTGAAGTAAGAATCTCAATGTGGTCCGGGGGCACCTGACTGAAGGGCCTTTGGGCTGCATTCCGCATGCGTAGTGCCATCTTCTGAAATAAATCGTATCATTCGAGAACCCTCATTCGACTCTGTCATTACTCGGCCGGGTGAAGAGTCATAACAATTGGCGACGAGGATGCGATGCGACTGATGCTGGCGGTGTGGACGGCGGGACTCCACTTGGTGTACAGCGATCACAAGGGTTCAGCTAAAGGTACGTGGAAATTGCACGTATAGGGCACCTAAGACAGGGAGCCCTAGTTAGGTGAAAACTGTACACTTGGTGGGCAGTGCCCCGCTGGACGCAGCTCCAGGATCTGCTCGGATCAAGAACTGTAACGGTAAAACATATGAGGTGATTTGAATGCGGTTTGTTTGAAGGGCACAAAGAGGGCTGGCAGGCCGTATGTTAGAACCGGTAAGGGTCGAGGATAAAGGTATCCGTGTGAAATAAGGAGGAAACAGGTTGGAATCCTGTACCAAGAGAGGGAAGGTTAGAGGCCTTCATTGGGTTTGAGGCTATTAGGCGGCGGGTCGAAAGGGATCTCGGTCCCGGTGTAAAAGGAGAAACGATTTACAGCTATTAGGCGGCTGATTGAAAGGGATTTCGGTCCCGACGTAAAAGGAGAAACGATTTACAGCTATTAGGCGGTTGGTAAGATAAGAACAAAAGATGGGGAATAACTCTGCAAAGAACATAGAGTTACCCAAAGGAACAACACTTAAAGTTATCGGTGAAAGTGGAAAACACTGGAGAGCGTTTGCAGCGTGGCTAACGGAGTCACAAAGTGAGACAGGACGTAAGCGATTAGATTCAGAGGGAATCTTGAACCAACGGGAAAAGAACACAAGGTTAATGAGCCAGGAGAAGGGCTGTTTGTAGAAGTTACCTGTTTGGATGTATTTGTGAATACAATGTGTTGGTGGGAAGGTTGAGTTTTGTGTTAGACGTAAGTTGAGTGTTCCAACCTGGAACTTGTATGTGTGGAACAACTTGTATGTTTGTATGGAGATAATGATGGGTCGTCATCGTCAATGTGAAGACTTTGGACGAGGTGAATTGCGCACACCAAATCTGGAGGAAGGACCATGATGACCGATTCTGCACGTGTTGTTAATTCAGTGATGGGAAAATGTCATTGAGAGAGTGTGTGTGTGTGTGTGTGTGTGTGTGTGTGTGTGTGTGTGTGTGTGTGTGTGTGTGTGTGTGTGTGTGTGTGTGTGTGTGTGAACTGGATGGGGAATTGAATAATTAAAACCACTTCAGCAGACAGTTTGTCAAATGGGATGTCAAATGGACCAACGTTCGGATTTTCTCATGGTCCGATAAACTCTGTATGCTGTTTTGGCTTTGAACACTGTACGTGATAAATGGATGGTCTCCACGGAGCATCATTTTGATTTCAAATTGAAATTCAGTTCTGTTTCCACTTTGCATGTTTCGTAAGGCTGATCGACGTTACGGGTTCGTTTTAACGTCAGTTTCAATTCTGGTTTCATTGTTGGGGTCATTAAGCATGTTTTATGCTTGACTTTCGTAAATCTGGGAAAAAAACTTATTTTATGGGGTTTTGCGAGTCACATGACGTGCCATAGGATTTAACAGGCGCGACGAAAGCACGAAATCGTCCCGTCGAAGGACAGCTTATCGTGAGGGTTTACGAGATGGATTAGCACATTTTACAAGATGGGGACGCCCTTCTTAGGATTCTGTAAAAATTCCGATTTAAAACGAACGTATTTGAGATGTCGTCAAATATTTGTTCCGTGAGTTTGATGGTAAAAACCAACGCGCTGATAAGACGTATTGCTCATGTGAGTGCGTGATGACGTAATCACGCATGGGCCCAGCGCGCTTTGTCAAACTTGAAAGTGCAATTAACACCCTGCTGTGAACGTGCCTGCTTGTCGGAGCAATGTACAAGAATTTCTCGAGGCGGCTGATTTTGAATATGGTGGACAAACTAGATTTTAAAGAGATAGCTTTGTGGTAAAATTAATTAATAAGGACATTGACGTTTCAAAGGATCGCTCGATTTTGTGTTTCGAGGCGAGTGCACGCGCTATCGGAACATGGAAGCGACAATGCTTTGAAACAAGGCTGTAATATATATATATGTTTGTTCCGGTTGTTGTTGTTGTTGTTGTTGTTGTTGTTGTTGTTGTTGTTGTTGTTGTTGTTGTTGTTGTTGTTGATTGGGCTTCGTGACCGGAAGAGGAAAAGAGAAAAAAAAAAGAGACGCGGAAGAGGCGCAGGACCGAGGGATTTAGGATGGATGGTGTTGTGATAATGAAGTGCCGTACTGTGATTAGCGGCAACGGAGATTGGGCGGATGTGGCAGCACTGTGTATGGGGGTCGGTGGCTGGTGATGACTCGGTGGCTGGTGATGACTCGGTGGCTGGTGATGACTCGGTGGCTGGTGATGACTCGTATGCCGCGTGCTCCGTAGAGGGTCGTGCTGGAACAGTAATGGTATGTAGTATACTGTGTTAGGAATGGTGTACTCTGAGGAATGTAATTGGGATTAGAGTATGGAGTTTGCCTTCAGTATTATGTGTACAAGTTATTGTATTTTGTTATTCTTACCCTATGTATATTTATGTTGTTGTAGATATGCGTATGGGTTTTGTGAGAATAAAGCCGATCGAAAAGGTTTATTGTTGATTACTACAACAGATGGAAAGGGGGATTTTAAATGCTTTGAACAAGGAACGGATTTTATTTAATGTGGGTTTATCTTTTAGCCGCGTCTCGCGTAGTGAACGCCGGCTCTAAGAGAGCTCCGCGTTGTTCTTCTTCTTCTTCTTCTTCTTCTTCTGGTGAAGACAAAACCTTTAGGACGTGGCTCTTGGACACATTTGTCCGTGTTTACATGTCAGACATCCAAGAACAAGGACGTTTGGTAGGCTACGCACTTATGATGATGCGGTGTTTTTGGGAAAAATTACGGGCGGGGCTCGTGCTGTTTGAACACGCAGCCATCGTGGGCCTTGACGAGGGAGCGTTTCGATTCTCTGCCTGTCAGGGTCGAGATGTTTGTTTGGAAGCGGACAGAAAAGCATGTCTGTTGTCTTTATATGAGCCTCTATCTGTCAGGATAAATTCATTGGATTTGGGAAGTATAAGCGGAATTAAAGGGATGTAGAGGAATGGTTGCTGAGCAACGACATCGATCTGGAAGGAATGGAATTGGCTTTGCACTGCACTCACTGTTGACTACGATGAAACAGGGCAGGATTATGAATACGTGGCCAAAGCACATAGAGATTACACCGTCAAACGCACTCTGATGAAAACCAACCGATGGATCGGGAAGGAAGGAGCGGCGGTGGAGGTGAAACAAGCCGCCAGAGAGCGCGAACTAATGAAGCACAGAGAAGGACTAACACCGTACATCTCGATGGCAGTTAGTAACGGACATAGTGCAGGGGAGTTAGGAAGAATGGTGAACAGATTGAGATGCGCCCCAGAACCACAAGATGGGGCAACGAACACCAGAACACTTTACAGGCCGTCAGACAAGGAGATGGATGGAAGGTATGCTCGCCTGATCAAAATCCACAGTAGTGTACAGTAAGGTCTCTGGCCTTCACGTCCACTCACCACGCACCCAGAGCAACTTCCAGTCCTGCAAGCTCTAGTCATGGTGGGAGCCTCGTACGGAGGTATCATTTAAAAATAATCTTTTACACAAATACTTGTCATTATGTTGCAGTTGACTGCAGTGTTCAGTGCAGTGGCATGCTGTAAACCTTGTAGTAACGGAGACAGTGACAGAACCTTTGACGACACAATATGCAACTCCTGGTACTGACACTACTCCTTTGTGGGGGGGACCTATCACTAGGCAACACACTCAAGCCAAAGAAACCGTATACACCTCCGTGGCAAAGGGGGACACGGAAATGAACCAGTACCAACCCCACAGCGACATAGGAGGGGAGCGGCTGGAGAAAGAATGGAAGCAGGTGAATACGCAAGGTTGGGGAAAACATACAACCAAGAACTAGATAAGGTAAAGATATTTTCAAAGGAACCTGGCAAGACCGCACCACTCATTTCCAGAGGGCTGACAACCATCCAGCCACAGCAGCTCATAGAACTGTCTTGCGTCCAAGCCGAGGAAACTTATGATTTGATAGAATGAAACGAGGAAATAAAATCGATTCGATGGTCTTATGCTATGATAAAACCTGTTGGGAGGGGGGGACGTCAGAAAATGCAGAAAAGACAGAAGTGGCTTGGCAGAACAAAACGCAAGACAAAACCCAGTGGGGGCACTTTGCACAAATAGGATTCATATGGGGTCAACATGCATCTCTAATTACCCAAGTTCCATGGGCCCCGAAAGAACCCTTTTGGAGTATAGTTGTGAAATCTTGTGAAAATACAGTAACCTCCCAGAGAAGAACACATTTCACTTATAGGTGTTTTCACCTATAAGGCTTGAAGCTCTCACGAGCGATCGAGTGGAACGCAAGGAGGGTTACGCAGGGTGGAGATCTATATTTCATGACTGGGGAGACTGGTTACTGTGCCTGGTAGGGGCAGCAATCCTAATCATCATGGGAATCATTTTTGGAGTATTTCTGATCAAACGTCTCATTTCCATTTGTCTAAAGAAATGCTGTGAAGCCTCACCCCTCACCCAGGCCATCATAATAATTAACAGCGAACTCATGGAGGAAGACCCCGAGGACCTCTGTATGGGGCCACAACCAGACCCGACCCCACCAGCTGAGGAGCCAACAAGGTGTTCTGGCGGAGGGCGCCCTGGGGAAGACTCTTCCAGGTATTACTGATTACTCAACGAACTTTCAAGTGAAAAGGTAAGCCAAACATGGACTCATACATCTCACTACACACGAAGATACAGGAAGTTGTAACAAGAAAGAAAGGAAATCTACAAGTAAAATGCTGATGGAGGTTTATGATAGATGTGGCAGTGTTTTGACTAGCATATGCATAATCGTGGAAAATGGACAATACCAGATAGTGAAGGAATGTATGGAAAATACTTGTATGACCCTTATATGTAAATATGCATCTCATGAGACTCTTTTGTCTTCTAGCGCAAGTTGAGAAAGGAGCTTACACCATGCCTTGAGCGCTCACAGTGCTGCTCACCCATTATTACATTTGCATATTGTAAATATTATTGTTGTAATTAGTGTTGAGTATAATTGCCTAAATAATAATGTTGCTGTTAATATTGTATAGACTTGTAGTGCCTTTAATATTGTGTGGACTTAACATCAAATTTGTATATGACAACTTAATGGGAGACTTGTGGCAGTGGGCAAGATAAAAGGCAACAGAAGCTAACCTGAACCACCGGCAGTTGGGGACTTCTCATTTGGGGAATGTTGATGGCTATCCACGGCATTTGCAAATCCCGTTTGGCAGGCACGGGGGCCTAGGGGTAGCTGCTACAGGAACCAAATAGGGGTCCACTCGGTTGGTGAGTATCAGGTGTGGCTGGGTATGGTCAAAATATGACCAAGGAGGGAAACTGTTATGATGATATGCTAGGTGGTCATATTTTGGACCATTAGCTGTGTGTTAATCAGCTGTCGGGATTCTAACCTTGCTTGTAATTGTGTATTATTCAAACCTTGCTTTAAAATGTTGCTTTAAATGTATCATGCTGTTTTCACTATGTCTTTGATAACTCTTTATGGCTCTGCAGCTGCACAACAGCATGTCCTTGGGAAAACTGTGTATGCTGATATCCACACATTCCTGTTCTTAGTCATCACCAGAGTTTCGCCTTTGCTATCAGCAGGTGCCAGTGTAGGGGTGTAGGAGTCTTAGAAAGTTATTAGTTTGCAAGATGAACTGTTGGGTTGCGAATCTGAGGATTGACTGATCCAACTTCCCTGAGGGCCCCTAGGGAGGGGGGAAAGAAGCCCACTGCCGCATTTATTTCTTTATTTCTTTATCCCTTAAGCACACACTTGTAGTCCACACCCATTTCTGCTTTTGTGTGATTATATATACAACTGTTTTGAAGTAAGAATCTCAATGTGGTCCGGGGGCACCTGACTGAAGGGCCTTTGGGCTGCATTCCGCATGCGTAGTGCCATCTTCTGAAATAAATCGTATCATTCGAGAACCCTCATTCGACTCTGTCATTACTCGGCCGGGTGAAGAGTCATAACACCAAACACACAACTTGATCTTCTGCAGGAATCTGACATGACATTATCTTCTGGAAGTAAATGTTATATTTATTATTTTATTAATATCATAATATTGTTGTGGTTGACCAAATTCGCAAACCACCATTCAGGTCCCTTAGGTGAGATATCTCCGTAAGTATATGTGTAGTTAGGCCCAAACCCGTTGTCTAGTGGGAATACATGTCATTTATGCGTGCTGCGACTCTTCAGGATAGCCGTTTTTCTTTTACTATCTTTATTTTGGACCAACCGCCATGATTACCACCGCCAACCGTGTCTCAACAGTCATCACAACAACCACCCACCGCGGCGCCGCTTCACCACAACAGCCACGACCTTTCCCGTCACACCTCGCAACCGTCGCATCGCCACCGTTCTTGCGCCGCTTGTGGGTACCGGTATTGGACTCGTGCAGGGCGCGCGCCGAACAGCGTGTGCAAAACCACGGATTTTCCGCTCCAAAAACGGATCAAAAACGACACACGCCCACTTTTGTTCCGTCCAATCGGTGAGCGAGGGGCGATTTGGCCCCGCCTCCAGGGCGTTGGAGGGCGGTCGCTGTATGCAAATTCATGGATCAAAATGCATTCACGCCCACTTTTTCTCGGGCCAATGGGGAGCGAGGTGAAAGGTCGAAGGCAGGGGGTCAAAGGCGAAGCCACGGGGCTTATACAAGCGGCTGCGTTCGTCAGAAAAGAGTTAGTCGTCGTCGTCGTGTGCGTTGGAGTCAGAGCGAAGAGGACGGAGCTGTGGAGAGGCGGCGAAGGCAGACGAGGGGGTGCTCGCGTCGTGCCGGGAGCTGCACACCAGGGAGGCCGACGGCGCGACCTGGTCGAGGTGGAGACGCTCGTCGCGGGACTCGAGACAGAGTAAAAATCCTCCTTTCCCCGAGCATCAGCAACCCCCTCCTGTTTCCCCCCGTGCTGAGATAGTGCGACCAAGGGGGCCCCTTTTCCCACCCCCTACCAGACACTGTCCGCGAGGCCCGCGGAGTTGAGGCACCATCGCCGCTCCGCGTCTCATCACCAGACGGGTAGGCCCGACCCGGTCTCGGCCTCAGGCCCGCCTCATCCTTGAGGGTGTTCTTTTTCTTGGTTTTGGGTATGTGTTGTCGGCGCCGTCTGTGAAGTAGAATTGTATAAGTGTTGCCGTGTGCTCGGTAGTCGGTATTAGCTCTGCATTGTGTCTTCGCTTTTACATTTGCTTTTTGTGTAAAATTGCATTGTGTTTCTTTTCCTTCTATGTGCTTTTGGTGGAATTGTATATGTGTGCTTTCCATTCATCGCGAATAAATGTGCTTTATGTTGAACTGTTTCCCACTTCGCTTCGTCATTTCTCTCATTGAATCCTCATCTTGCTTCACGTAAAGGGTTGGTAGTGGGCTGAATACGCCCGATAATTAATCGAACCGTCGAGGCCGACGATAACACCGCTCGGTTATCCTGATAGTACGGAACGGGTCGCTTAAGTGGCCCGTGTCCGAAGTCGACCTGCGGCGAGGTGCGATCGCCCGGTCTACCCTCCGCGTGGGTACTTAGGTAGGTCGAATTTGGCGAGCAACCCTATCCCACGCGGGGGCCGATTGGCTCGATCGCGGTGAGACCGAAAGGTCCACCCGTGACTGGTTCCCGGCGTTAGTCCGAGAGGGTCACGACTGGATTGTCCGTCCGGTGGGCGACGTGCCGCGATTCGAGTTACGTGGCCGTTCGCACGCCGGCGGGCGCGAATCCGTAACAATATAATCATCTTTATATACCCTAATTGTTCTTCACTCTTTGTTTTGAACAGAATATGTTGATCAAGTTTCAAAATCACAAGACATCTGAAGCAGACTGATGGGAAAGATCGTCCATTCTCACAACTGAATATTTACCCAAAGAAAAATGTTTCATATTTTCCATCTTGATTAATTATATTTGCTTTGCTTTCAATTATTTAATTCTTAATTATAAAAAAAAGAATAAAGGAAGTGCAAAGGAGGGGGGGGGGTAGGTGCGCTCCCCCAACGACCGACCACCCCCTCATCCCACCCCCTCCCTCCCCGTGTGTGTGTGGGGAAGGGTGGGGGTGGGATGATGGGGGTGGTGGGTCAAAGGTGGGGGCGAGCAGGGGGTGGGGCTTGTGTGGATGGGTGGGGTTTGTGTGTGTGGGTGGGTTGGGTTTGTGTGGGTGGAGCTTGTGTGGATGGGTGGAACTTGTGTGGGTGGGGCTTGTGTGGGTGAAGCTTGTGTGGGTGGGGCTTGTGTGGGTGGGTGGAACTTGTGTGGATGGGTGGGGCTTGTGTGGGTGGAGCTTGTGTGTGAAGCTTGTGTGGGTGGGGCTTGTGTGGGTGGAGCTTGTGTGGGTGGAGCTTGTGTGGGTGGGTGGAGCTTGTGTGTGGAGCTTGTGTGGATGGGTGGGGCTTGTGTGGGTGGAGCTTGTGTGTATGGGGTTTGTGTGGATGTGGTTTGTATGGGTGGAGCAATTTTTTTTTAATTAAATTAACATGTTGTGTGTGGGGAACTAATTAACTAATCACTAATTATGTGGATATGATAAATGTAGATGTGGATGTGGCTTATATGGGTGGAGCTTGTGTGGGGTGGGGGATTGTGTGGATGTGGCTTTTGTGGGTGGGAGTGATTAGGTGGGTGGAGCTTGTGTGGGTGGGGCATTTGTCGGTGCAGTCAAAAAGAGGTGCAGTTAAAAACAGGGGTGGAGTCAAATGTTTTTATAATTTTTTTAAATTTACCTATGTCTTTTGTAATTCCTTTGAATAAAATGAACCTAAAATCTCTTTCCCCTTTAAATCACATAATTTGTAAGTCCAAGGGTTTTTCTCAATTTATTTTTGTCTTTTATTAATCCTGTGAATGAAATGAACCTAAAATCTCTTCCCCTTCCAAATCATATACCTTATAAGTCCAAGGAACTGTATCTATTACATCAATGATTTTTAAAAGTTCATTTGTCCATCACTTTGTATAACCTTTTTCAAAATGATATTTACACCTGTATATTCGTTCTATATCACCAACTTTGAACTTAGGCTTTCTGACATTAATCTCTTTTTCATATTCTAATTTTGTAAATGTTTCTGATGGTTTAGTATTCGTTGAGGTGTGAATTGTATCATTATACTTATCTACAATGTCCTGAATTAAAGATAACCATTGTTGAGAACCGAGTTGAGTGAATTTTTTATGTAGTCTCTCTTTTAAAGTGTGATTGAATCGCTCAATAATAACTGCTTTTCCTTCATTAAAGATGCTGTATAATGTAATTCTGTTACTCTTAAGAAAATTCATAAATGTTTTGTTGTACAACTCTGTACCCTCATCGGTCTACAATTTTTTAGGTTTTCTCTTGATTTTATTGAATATCTGTTGAAAGGCTAACATAAGAGTATTACCTGTTTTTTTTTTTAAAGGGACAACGCACACATCTACTCTGACTCCTCAAATCTACGACTCCTACTCGACTCCTACTCCTACTCTACTCCAAACAATCTACTCCTCAAATCAATAACAGTTAAAGCATACTTGTACCCCTTATCATTGAGTTCAATCAAATCAGCGGACCAGATATAATCAACTTCCTTGGAATAAACCTTCCTTCTATGAAACTTTGTGATTATTGGTTGATGTAATTCATGAGATAATTGTTCTTCAATCTTAATGACATCATTAGAACCGATACGTTTTTTGAAGTTCCAAGTCCAAGTTTCAATTTAGCACTGATCATCTTCACGATGAACCTATCAACTTTTTCTCTCAAGGTTGGATTTTGTATCAGAGACAAATTATACAACATTTCTCTATCGGCTTCATGTTTTTCTTCCAACGTTGTGGTATTTCCATAAGCAATATCGTGCCTCAGGCACACTTCATCAACCCTATTGATAGGTTTGCTCCAAGGTTTAGGATTGTCAGCCTCATCTAATCTTTTATTCAAGTTTGTTCCTGGCAAACAGAAAGATTACCCTCGTAGATGTAATTCCCCTGGTATTCCAGTAGTGGTAAATTTACTTCCTGATAAAAACTTTTGTATATCTCCCCCACGTTTGTGTTTGGAGATAAATTTACTCTTTTTAGAGCCACACACCGAACATATGCCTTTTTGTATAACCCTGTTATTTTTACTTTTAAAATATGAGATATTTTTAGTATTAGTTTTCTTTTTACATTTGAGACAATAACTCATTTATTTATGAGAAAAATTCCGAGAGTGCAAAAACCTTTTTAGTTTCCAACATGCACATTTGAATATTAATTTTTAAAATATAAAGAATCCTCAGAAATGTCTTCACTCTCTCCTCCATTTATTTAAGAAAAAAAAATAGAAAACTTTAATCAAAGTCAATCACACCAACATCATCAATAACATAATCTTTTCCTTCTTTCTCTTCTTTACATCCACTTTCTCATTTATATCTTCTCCCTGAAACCAATGTTAATAGTCTTGACGCAAATATTTCTCATAGACTTGCCAATTCTTTGTTTTCCTTCTCGGTGCGTTGAGTGATTTATTTTCTGTAATACCTTGGATCTTTTTTAAATCTCACTGGTTTTCATATTTTTATATTTATTTATTCCCTCTCTTTCCTCCCTCTCCTCCTCCTTCTCTCTCTTCTCCCTTGCCTCCTTCTCTCTCTTCTCCCTCTCCTCCTTCTCTCTCTTCTCCTTCTCCTCCTTCTCTCTTGTCTCAGTTTCTTCAACTCCGTCCTCATCCCTTACTATCCTTGAATCACATACATCCCATAGAATATCATACAAATATTCATCAGGATTTCTTGTTATTCCTGTATCCAAAATAATTTTTTTTACAACAGGAAACGAATAAAATTTCTTCTGAATTTCTATAAGAGCCTTGCATTTTCTTGACTTTAATTTTTTTTCATTATTTAACATTTTAATTAAATCCAAAGTTGTTGGTTTATTAACATCAGTATAAAGCCAATCTTTTCTTGAAAATACCTCATTCTTATGTTGTATAACATATTTATTAAAATACCAAATACCCTTTTCTTGAAGGTATGCTTGGACACAGAAACGATAATTTTCTTGAAGCCTTCTTGCTGTCATTTATGTATTAGAAATATATGTCAGATTAATATAATGACAGGAAATACCTCCCCATTTTCCCAAAGTTAAATCATTTTGTATTTCCTTACTTATTATATATAATCCTGTTCTTTGTGTTTTCATGATATAAACTATGGTGAAACCATTATTGATTTTACCCTTATTAAATTCTTTTATTTGTTGTTTGCTAATCGTGCTTCCACAAAACTCATTCTCGGCACCAAGTGGATAATATTCTTCCTTACGAGACCGATTTAATTGTTTCAGGTATTCGAGGTTAATTTGAAATGACCAATTATACCATAAATCATTCACATCATATCCCCATTGTTCTGTTCTCCAACAATCGATTACAAAAAAATTACTTAGAAAAATTTATTTTAATTAGAACTGTGAATTCTGTATGACCTGGAGATAAAATCAACACTTCTGTATCTTTGGAATACACAGCCGTTTTATTTAAGGATATACATATTGTGATAAATAACTAAATCTCACCAAGTCATTCACGTCAGTCGGGCTTGGATAATTTATTTATAAGCATGTTTCATATTTATATTTTTTGCTATACTATATTTCTCTCATTCAGCATGTGCCTTTGTGTAATAATTTGATAAATCAATATTCAGTTCTTGGGATACACCAAAGATACAACCATCTTCACCAACATAAGTCATTTATATTAGATTAAAAATGTCAAGCCTGGTGTTGGTGCAGTGGCTTGGGACCCAAAAGGTCCTGAGTTCAAGCCCCATTATATATATATATATATATATATATATATATATATATATATATATATATATATATATATATATATATATATATATATATATATATACATACCAAGTCGAAAACACCAGGGGGTTGACTCAGCCTGCCATCCTTCCGAGGTCAGCGAAATGAGTACCAGTTGTTCTGGGCCCGGTGTATGCCCCGGTTAGAATAGGTGTACCATATCCCTGTGTGTCGTAAGAGGCGACCAGGGTTGCGTCAGGAAGGGCATCTGGCGTAAAAACCTATGCCAAATCATTATGCGGACAACAAAACGAATTTCCATACCGGATCGGTCGAGGCCCGGGTTACCAACGACCGCCACCGGTACCGGTGGTCAGCAGGATACCAGTGGAAATAGAGCGAAATGGAGACGGTTGATCTGCTGTGGCGACCCCTAACGGGAGCTAGCCGAAAGAAGAAGAAGAAGAAGAAGAAGATTAGATTTAAAATGTCATTAAATTAATTTTGTTGTTGAGTTGAAATAACACATATAGACATAATTGACCACAACACTTGGAATTTAATTCTTGGACTTGAAATGTTTGATAAACACCATTCTGTAAGAATTGTATTACTTCAACAGGTGGTGGAAGACCAATACTATCAAAATAATATTTGTCTTGACTATTAAAAATACAAACCCAATGAGAACCGTTCCCATTATTATCTTCTAAGTTCATAATAATATTCTTTGTATGTGGAGACACGTTTGTGAATTAATCTCTCATACAAATAATCACATTATGAATTTTTAATTTCTTACAATATTTGATAAGTTCTAAATTTGATGTTGTATTCTTTAAACCACTCATCAATGCTCATTTATTTATTAGAAAGATATAATCCATTACCCCTTTTAGTTAATTTTACACCTGCTTGTGCAATCGAAGAAAGCATATCTTCAACTAACAATCTCGCTTTATTAGGCAAACTTTCAAGTTTTTCAGAAAAATCTACAATTAAACCACTTCCACTAATTTATTTCTCCAACTCTTTGTTATGTCTTTCCAATTATTTTTGAGCCCGGAGTTGAGCCTACCTTTCGTTGGCAGTTTTCACTGTTGCTGAAATACCACCCGTCAATGCTCCAGCTGCACTTAAACCAGCAAATAAAGGAATTCGAAATGTGAGAAATCCTCCACTTGTCTCTCTTATTGAATATTTATTCAACATTGGTTTTGACATTTTAATTCAAAGATTGCCAGTATCGTTAAACAT
Organism: Eptatretus burgeri; assembly: GCF_056783735.1. NCBI lineage: Eukaryota > Metazoa > Chordata > Myxini > Myxiniformes > Myxinidae > Eptatretus > Eptatretus burgeri. The sequence continues at coordinate 29,189,005 of NC_140966.1, read as the reverse complement.
TTTCACATGTTCTCTTGTGAGCAAAACATCAATTCTTACGACTCCTTTTTCTCTGAATTGTATGAATGTTAATCACACAAGGCTTTTGATTTTGAATACAAGGTGATAGTTTATGAAGATTGATTTGATTTACATATACCCCAGTTGGCATTTTACTACTCATTTATTTATCAAAAAAATTACGTGAGACTAATCATAACACCATTATCTGTATTAATCTGTAATTCTGTTTCTTCCAAAAGCAAACAATATGTATCAACTTCTTCACTCTCTCCTCTTTCAATGTATAGGGAAGTATCCACTCGATTAGACTTTGTAGTTTCCTTTTGAGCACTCAGGTCAATCGCATAGATTGTATACAGACTTTTAAATGTTGTCATATTAAAAATGGGTTCTTCATTTCCATTGCTTTCACACACCTTTTGGTAAGACTTGTATGCTTCAGCATAATCATTTTTTCCCAATTAATTTCTAATCTATCTCGTGGATAAAATATTCCATCTCGAGAAACGCGAAGTTGTTTCACCTAAGCATTATCACTCAATGCATTATTCTTATCAGTAGCAGCATCACCATCTGGTTGTTTTAAAATGAGCCACAGACATCGTGGCTTTCCTTCCAGAACACCCAAATTCCACGTGTCAGTGGTTTGGTTCAGTTTAACGTGTTGACATCTTCTTTTAAGGTATTATGCATTGAGTGGCTTCTTTGAGTTAAGTTTTCTATTCAATATCTCTTCTGTTTTAAGATTAGGAGTATATTCACTAATATACCAACTAATTTCATCAATAACAAATTTATTCTGAGCAGCAAAAGCATTAGCCACACCAAAAAGCAATCTATTTTCATTATCATTCCTTTGCAGTTGAAATCTAATTTTAAGACCATACAGAACTTTATCATGATCACAAAATCCAAATATACCTTGAAGAGGAACTGCCACAGTAAAACTATTACCTGCTTTTGTATCATCATTATACATTTCTTTCCTATGACTATATCCAGGGTCTGTGTTTGTTCCTGTTGACATATCAGGAATAAAACCTTTGACAGCCCCCTTTCCCATTCTATCACTAAATGAATATAGTGTAAATTTCATCATTTCAGATGTGGCAGAGACATAATCAACCGCTTCAACTTCTTGTGTTCCAATGTACAAACGAACACAATCAAACATTTTCCAGAAGAAATCATTTACGAGTGTAGCGTTTGTGTTAGTCTCAGCCTTAGTGAATGTAAATTTACACAACAAGAAACTTTCGGCGAGATTAAAATAAGTTTGTTGATTATTTATTTCAAAACTTTTTGTGCCATTTGCATTCCAGTCTGTTCCAGTTATTGCATTTACCTTGAAGTAGTATTCTTTTTTAGTAGAATTTGAGATGAAAATGGTATCATCCAAATCATCGATACTCTCAATTGCTTCCACAATTGTATTTATTTCGGAAAAAAAGATGTTAAAACTTTGGAAACCCTGACCCAAGTATTTGAATTATTTTCTGTCGTTCTTGGGGAGACAACTGAGTTTTGCCTTTCTTAATTTATTTTATTGCTTGTAATTTATAAGAATTATTTTGGGCATCTTTTATACTCTTTATAGCACCCGCTACATTTCCCACAGCAGAAGCAGTTGAACCAATTAGGTCTTTATGTTTAAGAATAGTTGAACCTATACCCATAAGAGTATCAATTATTCCATCTCCTTTTTTTCTAAATTGATGTCCGACACCCCTGTCTCTTAGGTTTATAGTATCCTCAACCAAGATACATACCTTCACCCTTGTAGTATGGGGAATGGAACATCCGATCTCCTGTAATTATTTTATATTTTCCTAACTCGTGTTTCCTCACAATAACCATCATATTTATTTCTTGGAAAACTTCACGTAGGTGAATTCTGATGGATATAATTTCTCCATTAAAATAAATCATGCGATTATCTTGGTCGGTTATCCTAAAATTTACTCTGTATATGGTTTATCCTGACACAGGTAGATAAACCAGATTTTTGGGTTCCATATTGAATTTATAACCAATTGGAGTTGAGTATGCACTGAATGAAAATATTGTATTTGTTCTTATTCCATCATTATAAGCACCATCAATCAAATCACAGTGAATTAATGCCGAATTTATGCCTGAGGATATTTGAATGACATTATCACTGTAAACGTCCCATTAGTTTCAATCTTTTTTGAGGAGAAACCCAATAACTCTCAATGAATTATCAATTGTGAAATCAACCTTGTAGTCGTTATTAGATTTAATCGTTGATTTTGAAGTTTGTTTTTGAATATCTTTAATAATATTTTTTGGTTCATGACCCTGTTCTTTCATAAGATGAGCAATTTCGGAAGATATTTGAGAAATCTCATATGCTCCGGGTGAAACTGCTATTGTTTTGTATCCACTTCCCGGATTATAACTAAACTTGTCATTTCTCTCGGTGATATTAAATAAGGTATCATAAGTTTCCATGGACAATAAAGATGCCCCATATTCTTTTGTTGCGTCAAGTTGTAGTGGGTATGGGAATGAAGATGTGTGGTCACTTGTTGCGAAATTAAAACTTGGGATTGTGCTTCTCATCTTATTTAATATGAGATAAAATGTCTTTGCATTAACATTTATTAATTATTTTCATGTTCATCAACTGGTCTAAAATGGCTGATGCTTCATTAAAACAATTGTTATTTCCAGCCTTCTAACTACCGAAGAGCAATAACAGTCTATTAACTAATTGTGATGGGTCATTTGGAAAAAAACTAACACCTGAACCAAGGCTACTTAAAGCCTGAATAATGTTTCTCCTTCTCATTCTTCCTACTTTTACCAGAAAGACCAACCCTATAATTAAGAGAGTCCAGCAGATCAATATATACTATATCGTCCTTATTTTTCATATCCAATGGTTTATCAAAATACTTTGATTCACAGTTGAACCTTGTTTTCCATCTTTTGTTAGAAGAAACATTAATGTCGGAGTTAGTTTAACAGGGGGTTGAGCAGAACTCAAGAACCTTAATTGATCATTAAATATCAATCCCTTTTCTTGAACAAGATGGAATATTGCTGGTGGTTCTGTTGGAATGAAACCTGCTATGGTTTTTGAATCTGTTGAATATTCATTGTTTTGGAGAGCATTCACAACATAATCAGGGGGTTGATTAATCTCTTCCAATTGTTGAAATAATCCTTCATCATCATATTCTAATTCTCCTATATGCTCTAATTCTTCCTCCGTCATTTGACTGAAATCTTTTAACATTTGAAGTTTTTTAGGAGTATATTCTATTGTGGGAACTGTGGAAACATGTATAATTTTTTCTTGGGAAGTTTTTTAAGTGGTTTAAAAAATTTCTCTTGTTTTCTTTCAAATGCTTCTTCACCTGTTATAGACTTGGCAAAACTTGTGAAAATGTGGATATTTAAAGTGGTGAAGGCAAATGGTGTTACTTTATGGCATACAAGCTATTTAGGGGTATTGAGGGGTGCTGAACTCAAATCTGATGTATACCCAGCTCAAAAATGGCCGATAATGCCTTAAAATTGAGAAATCCAAGATGGCCACCAACGACGGGCTGAAATGTATTTATGTTCATATCTTTTTGACTAAACATGGTAGAAACTTGAATGAAATGTTCCTTTGGAAGTTTTTCATATATGGGGCATCCAATGCCATATACAGTTTTGATATATAATGTGAAGAAACCGATTCAAGATGAAAATTCGTCGACCAGATAAGATCTACAAGCCGGTTGACATATGCCAAGACATATTCCTCTTTGTACGAAGTCGTGCAACTTTCCAAGGGCAAGCAAAACACTATCAAAGTGGACAGGAACATTCTACAAAGGCTCATAACAGCTTATAGAGCAGGGCGCGAGGTAAATCTAGAAAACATCCTCAAGCATGAACTCATGACGTCCCACTATCTTTGGCCACAACTAGTGGTAGTCTACATTCCACCAACAAGTCTGTGTTAGCAAACATACTGACGCAACAAGTCCAAACTCCTGCAAATGTCACACTCGATGAAACCAGCTGCCTGCTCATTGATGGCCAAGCACTCGTGATGGCACTTGGAAAGCCGCCTGACATTAGAACGTTTGGTGACTATGCCAACACATTTGCTAACAATGTGTTCAAGATGGGAGCAAAATACCAGAGGATCGACATAATCTTCGACAGATATCAAGACGAATCAATCAAAGCAGGTACCAGGACCAAACACAAGCAGCGCCACTGACCAGTAACGTCGTCAAATAGACAACGAGCCTTCAGTTCCTCTCCCATCAGACTGGTCTAGCTTTATGGCACTTGAGGAAAATAAAGCAGATCTCGCTTTACTACTTTCAAACCATCTGATTGAACACAGCCTGAGAGATGGACCAGTGGTTGTAGTAGCAGGGGGGTTTGCCGAAGCGACCACTGTCAAGTCATCTGATCCAGATCTCGAAGTCTCCTCTCCGAGGGCTGACCTCGAATAAGCTGATACCCGGCTGATTTTGCACTGCATCCATGCTGATATGGAAACGGTAGTTGTGTCAGTATGTGATACAGACGTGCTTCTTCTACTTCTAGCACACTATGACAGAATGATATGTACACGTCTCTACATGAAAGCTGGGACGTCGAAGGCTCCAAAGTATTTCCCAGTACATGAAATTCGCATGTTGCTATCTGTTGGTCAAGTAGACACACTACTTGCCTTCCATGCCGTAACCGGCTGTGATAGTGTGTCTCAGTTGAGTTGCCACGGAAAGAAAACAGCCTGGCAGGTGTTCCAGCAACATCATACTGATCTGATTGGCCTAGGCAAGGGCCCCTCTCACCGAAGACATAGCTATATCAACAGAGAAATTAATCTGTAAGATATTTGGTGTGCCTGAGGTCGATACATGCAACAAAGCATGAGTCAAGTTGTTTTGTATTGGTCGTGCTGAAGAGACTCTGCCACCAACCTCAGATGCAGCAAAGTTTCACATCATGCGTTCACACTATCAAGCAAGTGTCTGGAACCAAGCACACTCACCATATCCTGCTCTTCCTCCAGTGACCGAAATGGGATGGATGCACCTGGACAGTCAGTTAGTGCCACAGCTACTCTCTCTGCCACCTATCCCGAAAGCATGCAGGGAGATCACCTCATGTGGTTGTACGAAGGGGTGCCTCAGCCAACGCTGCAGCTGCAGGAAAATTCGCATGAAATGCAGAGGCATGCAACTGTAGGAAACTTAGCGACAACTGCCGTTACAGTCATGACGACCGGGAATAAGTTCATGTGTGCACATCTACCTGTGCACACAATGAAGGACTGTATGTAACGCTCTGACAGCAAATATGATATACTCATGCAATTCATGCACAATTAAATCCAAAATTCTTGTCATTGTTCTCGCATTACAAATAAACAAATTGCTTGTCAAATGTTGGTTTACGTCGAAGCGCGTCAGTGTTATTTGGGGGTACCTTACTTTGCTAAGCCAAAATGGGTATTGCATCCCTAATATGTTTCCTGCTAACATTTAAATCATACGTAGTGCCTCTGGGCTTTAAAAAAAATGGGCGGTCTGTGTTCCTGGTGGGGAGGGAGAGGGATGGGGCTTGTGGATCTTATCTGGTGGACGAATTATTCATCTTCAAAAAAGACAATTTTTGCAATAAATATGACTTTCAATCAGTTTCTTCACATTTTATATCAAAACTGAATATGGCATTGGATTCCCTATATATGAAAAACTTCAAAAGGAACATTCATTTTCATTCAAGTTTCTACCTTGTTTAGTCAAAAAGATATGAACATAAATACATTTCAGCCCGTCGTTGGTGGCCATCTTGGATTTCTCAATTTTAAGGCATTATCGGCCATTTTTGAGCTGGGTATACATCAGATTTGAGTTCAGCATCCCTCAATACCCCTAAATAGTGTTACGAATTCTGGCCCGCCCGGCGTGCGATCAGCCACGTAACTCGAATCGCGACCGCGTCGCCCACCGGAACGGACAATTCAGTCGTGACCCTCCCGGAACAACGCCGGGAGCTAGTCACAGGTGGGTATTTCGACCTTACCACAATCGTGCCAATTGGCCACCCGCGCAGGATAGGGTTGTTCGCCAAACTCGACCTACCTAAGTACCTGCGCGAGTAGTTAACCGGCGATCGTACCTCGCCGCTGGCCGGCCTCGGACACGAATCGTTTAAGCAGTCCGTTCCGTGCTTCAGTGATAACTGAGCGGTGTTATCGCCGACCCCGACGGATGTGATTCTATTTACTGGGTGCTTACACCCTTCTACCAATTCCTTCCATGATGCAAGATGGAACTTTCAAACAAGGGAAAGGATGCAACGAAACGGGGAACAGTTCAACAAGCACATTTATTTCACACTCAGACAAGGCACGTATTTACAGCCATACAGCGAATCATGCACGTATGTACAGTCAAGCAAGCAAATGAAGAATTTACCACGAATAAAGTGTCTTTATTTCACACTCACACTTAGACAATTCGACTGATAAGACGGCGCCACCACATGCATTTACACAAAAGCAAAGAAAAGCCACCCTCACAGACAAGGGTGGCAGACAGGTCCGTGGAGAATTTACCACGAATAAAGTGTCTTTATTTCACACACACACTTAGACAATTCTACTTACAAGACGGCGCCACCACATGCATTTACACAAAAGCAAAGAAAAGCCACCCTCACAGCCAAGGGTGGCAGACAGGTCCGTGGACGAAATGTACGTGGAACCTGGATGAGTGGCCAGGTGCACGAGACCGAAGGGTCTTACCCACGCCCTCGTGGCGCGATGGCAGGCAAGCTGCAATGTCAGCGTATCCGCCCTGACTTCGTGCCCCTGGCGTGGCCGGTGAGCTCTCTCCGGCGTTCTCCGCACAGGCACGTGTTTCACCGTCGGCACCACGGTTGGGGAGGGAAACGGACGGGGTTACCGGCGCTTTCTTAGCGCGGAGCTCGGTAAGGGAGAGGCGAATTGCTGACGCTCCATCCACCGAGTTGACACTCTGGACCGCACTGGCTCCGGCGAACTCTTCCTGGCTGTGGCCTGCACTACGCCCCTTCTCTAGCGCGATCCCCACTCAGCCCTCTGGTTCGCCTCTGAGCCCTCCTCCGCGTCCCTGCTCCACTCAGCAACTCGCCCTCCTCGCCCCTCAACTTCGACCTGAGCTCCGAGCTCCTTCCTCTCCGTCGATCGGCCCCCGTCTGCCTTTCCCCGTCTGCTTCGAGCTCCGTCTCCCGACTCTGCCCCACCGACACTGCCTCGAGCTGCGTTGTGCTCGCGCTTATATAGGCCGGGGGAGGAGTGCATATGTAAATTTGTGGATCACAGCGGGTTTGGAGGCGGGGCTACACCACCTGATGCTCAGCCATTGGATGGATGAAAAGTGGGCGTGGATGATTCCTGATCCGATTTCTTCTTCGAAAGGATCCCATTCACAACCCATGGCACGACGTTCGATAGAAAGGCGAAGGTGGTGGGAGTTTGCTGTGGTGGTTTGGGAAGGGTGTTGGTGGTGGCAATTTGGTTGTTGGTGGGCGTCGTTTGAGAGTGGGGGTGAGGCGATGTTTGCGGGGTGGGGTTGTGGAGGTCAGGTCAGGTATGGGAGCATGTGCCAGAACAGCGCGTCGCTGCGTCCACTTTCCGCCGGTACTCCAGGGGCCTCCGTCTGGCCATCCCCCAGGCAGATGCCAGGCCCATCCCCATCTTGAGATGATGGTCAACCTGCTGCAACCATGAGGCACGTGGTCGGCCCACTGGCCTCCTCCACTCATGAGACTCCCTCGCTGAGAGAATCTGGTGAGCAGGATCAGCATCAGGAAAACGAGCCACATGTCCATACAGCCGCAACTGACGCTCACGGACTATGCAGGTAACAAATCTCATCCGAGTCTCTCTCAGCAACCGCTCGTTGGATACAAAATCCAACCAGCGATAGGCAAGGATTCTCCGAAGACACCTGGTACCAAAGGAATTAAGTCTCCGTCTCAGATCCTTGGTCAGAGTCCAAGTCTCGCACCCATAGAGCAAGACTGGAAGTACCAAGGACCTGAAGACTCGGACTTTCGTCCTCCCGCACAGGTACCGGCAGCGCCACACCCCATGATCCAGTGAATCCATGACTCCCCAGGCCCGACCCAGACGTCTATTGACCTCTGACTCGCAGCCAGCAGAGACATGAATATCACTGCCAAGGTAAGTGAATCTCTCCACGACCTCAACATCCTCACCACAAACAGACACAGACAGGACAGCAGCATCCAAGATGTCACCGAAAGCCTGGATCTTAGTTTTGACCCAAGAAACCCGTAATCCCAGCGGCTCCGACTCCTCATTCAGCACCTCGAGGGCCCCCAAAAGGATGTCTAAAGTCTCCGCAAAGATGACTGCATCGTCTGCAAAATCAAGGTCCGAGATCTTGACATTCCCAAACGATGCACCGCAACTTGATCTCTCCGACGTCCTCCCTAAAATCCAGTCCATACAAGTGCTGAAAAGTGTGGGGGCAAGTACACATCCCTGACGAACTCCAGTAACAACTGGAAATAAGTCAGAGGTGGTACCACCACACTTCACAGCACTCTCAGTACCAGAGTAGAGTTCAGACATCAGATCGATCAGTTTTGGTGGCACCCCACGAAGACCAAGAATCCTCCAGAGGACATCCCGATTCACTGAATCGAACGCTTTACAGAGATCAACATAGGCTGCAAGCAGCCCCTGCCGAAACTCTCATCTGCGTTCGGTGAGGACACGAAGTGCAAGGATACGGTCAATCGTTGACCTCTTTGGTGTAAAGCCTGACTGCTCTGGACGCTGGTGCTCCAGCAGATGGTGGCGAACCCTATCAAGAATTATCCGAGCAAAGACCTTGCCCGGCACTGAGAGCAGCGTCACCCCTCGGTAGTTGTTGCAGTCTTGGCGATCACCCTTCCCTTTCCAGAGAGGGACAACAAGGCCCCTCTTCCAGTCAGTTGGGATGATGCCTGTGTTCCAGGCAGAGCACAAAACTGCATGCAACAACACGAGTGCAGCATTTCCACCAGCCTTGAGAAGTTCGGCATGGATGCCACAGATCCCTGGAGCTTTGCCCCGTTTCAACTGGTTCACCGCAGCCCGTGTTTCCACAAGCGAAGGTGGACCACAGTTGATTTGAGGGTCAGAAACAGGGATTGTAACACCCTTGACGTCCAACTCGACAGCTGGGGGATCAGCCTGGTACAACCGCTCAAAGTAACCGGCCCAGCGGGCCTTCACTTCAGACTCCTCTGTCAAGAGCCTACCACTCTCTGCTCGAACTGCAGTGCTCCGAGGGATGGGCTTGGATGAACGTAATGCGCGAATTCCCCTGTAAGCGGGACGAGAATCACCTGTCCACAGGTGATGCTCTACCCCCTCACAGATTCCTCGCACATAGGCCTCCTTGTCCACCCTCAGTGCACGTACAGTTTTACGCCTCAGCTCCCTGAACAGCTCGGCTCTGCCATTCAGCCTGGCCCTGCGACTCTGGTCAATGGTATCCAGTGTCCCTCGAGAGACAAAATTCTTCTTTGCCCTGCGGTGAGTTCCAAGGCATCCACCGGCAACATCAAGGACGGTGGTCTTGAAGGCGCTCCACAACTCTTCCAGACCCCCCAAAGCACCCAGACCCCCCAAGTGTCCACTCAGCCTGTTCGCAAACTCCTCAGCTACTCTCTCATCCCTGAGAGAGTAGTTTGCGGGGTGAGGCGATGTTTGCGGGGTGGGGTTGTGGAGGTGAAGGGGGCGAAGGTGGTGGTGGTTTGGTGTAGTTGTTTGGGGGCGTTGTTGGTGGAAATTTGGTTGTTGGGGGATGATTGGTCCAAAATAACGACAGCAAAAGAAAAATGGCTATCTCAAAGGATCGCAGCTCTGTGAACACGGAAATTCCCTCTACACAATGGTGGGGAAATCTAACTACACAATTACTTATCGTCATAACTGATCTAAGGCCCTTTATGGTAGTCTGCGATTTCCACAGGCGTAACAATAGCTTGTATGCCATAAATTAACACCATTTGCCTTCGGGATTACGATTTTTGGAAAATTTACCTAGTCTATTAGTTTCTGTCTGCGTTTCTTCTTTATGTCTTCCTGTTGTTTTACAACTTTTGAAACCAACTCTTGATGTTCCATCAGTCTTCTTGCTCTTTCTTTCACATCCATTTATTTATTGGAAAATATCATTTAATGAATTGTAAAGATCAACAGGGAAATTTTCCTTTTCTTCATCATTAAAGTGGATGTGTTCAAATAAATACTTTTCTTTAAATATTTTATGAAATTCTTTATTAACTTTAATACCAGTTGTAATTTCTTCTTCACTAATACTTGTATCTCTGCTTTTCATACGTTTGCGTTGAATTTTTTCATCAACATCAAAACCGAATGATAAAATCTTAACCCCATTACCACTCAGATGTTTAATAATTTGTCTCATTCCTTCTGGATTAGTTTCTAATATCCCAAGAACACCAGATTTTAGTTTCTTTAACTCACTCTTACAATGTGAATATTTTGTTGTACCAAGAGAAACCTCCTCAAATATTTGACCTTCATTCCTCAATTGCATATGTTCCTCTACTGAAATATAGTCATAATCTTCACCTTCTACTTTTCCAGGTCTTATTGCTCGAGTTGTTGGAACAATACGAACTACATGGTGCTTTTTAAGCAAATTTACAATATTCTCATTTGTACTCTACAAGAACCTTGATTTATGAAAGTTTTTTCCAGAAGCAGATTTACCCACAAGATTTATAATAATAGTTATCATTTATATATGTAATTGTTTATAAAATAAAAAATATATCCTTTAATATCTCATCTTGTTTCACAATAATATGTTGATATTTTTCAGTCGTGTGCTTCATATAATCCCCAAATTCCTTTTTACTACATAATGTAGAACAATTGTCTCTCCAAATATTGTTTATATCTATTGAATTTAACTTGAATAAAATAAAAGTATTAGCATTGTTTCTTATTGAGCGACAAGGGAGTTAAAAGTATGATTGGCTAAGATAAATGTCTCCCTCTTGTGTAGTCGCTATCCATTACCGTTTGGTTTCTCTCATTAACACAATCATCAAAGATAACGAGGTTCTTTTTTGATTTATCAAAATCTTGGGGAGAAGGTATATCATCTGTATTATCACTAAGAACACAAGTTATTGGTTTTGATTTCTTTTTACATCTCTGTGTTTCACAAAATAGTTGTATTATATCTTGAATGTTGTAATCATTAAGTTTGTTTTGAACTTTACATAAACCGATTATATCTTCTTTTTGAAGACCAGCATTACAACCTTGTGAGAGTAGTTGATACTCAGGTTGAAAACTTGACTTTGTGAAAATTATTAAATTAAAAAAAAAATTTATATAAAATTAAAAAAACAAAACCAATGTTGAAATTAAAGATTTTTATGGTTGTTAAATTTTATCAAATTTCCCCAAATTGGTAAAAAAAAATCATTCATTTATATTTTTGGAAAACAGGTTATTTAATTTATTATTGGCTTTTTTTAGAAACTATATTTTATCCTAAGTTCAGGTTTAATTTAAAGATAATCCATTATTTTATTTATACAGTATCTTGTGTTGATATTTCCCTGAAAATGGCAATCGTGAATCATATATAAAAACAATCCTTTGAACATTTCTCTAATACGTTCAGTTTCTTCCATTGTAAGGAAAGGTATGTTATCACCCTCATAATTTACATTCATTTCTCTAATCAATCTTGTAAAGTAATTCATTTTTGGTGTAAATCTAAAAGAATTATATTCCTTTTTATATTTTTTTATTATCATTAATTAGAAGATAATCACAGAATATACATTGTTTATAGGCTATTGACTCTGTGTTTAATCCCACTCTATCACATGCAGGACAATTCTCAAATTTGTCATATGGAGAATCAGGGAATTCAAGGGGCTCAAGATCTAGTAAAGTATTCATATTGTTATGAATCTGAAAACCATGCGCACTCAACATTCAGGTCCCAAAGTTAGTTATGCCGGTAAGTACGTGTGAGACAGGTCCCTTCCTTTTGTCTAGTGGGAGAGTCGAATATGTGCGTTGTGATGTTTTTTATCGTTAGGTTATTACATCTCACCACCTGCCCATCATGCTCCATCACCACCGTTGGTTGCTCGTACCTTGACTTGCTGATAGGGGGGCCTCGCGGTCCCAGTCCTCGGCTTCCACAAACGTTCCACATGCAATCGTGGCTTCACCACCATCCACCTTCCTCAAACACGCGTGGGAGGGGTGGCTTTCTCCAGGCATGGCCGAAACCCTACCCAAGAAGGCTGTGCCCATAGGATCCTGGCCAATTAGGGACAGACAGCGAGATGATTCTGGTCAAGGTCCTGCCCTGTGTGGGAGGAGATGTATCCCCGAGCACACTCTGAGAGGGTGTGGAGATCTGGAGTTCCTGAGCGATTACGAGTTGGTTGATGGTGGTTGGGCTGGAAGGGGAGTGAACCGGCCTGTTTGTGGAGCCTTAGTGGGTCCCGTCCGTGACCCTGATCTCCGCCCGGGGGCTCCGATTGCTCCACACGGCTGCCGCCACGAGCCACGAATCCCACACGTGCGACTGGGACCAGGCCGACGACCTGTGACAGGTGCCACATTACCGAGTACTCCCTTCCCTCCGACAACCTGGTACAAGCCGAACTCTGACCCCCAGCTCGTCTCACTCATCGGCTGGAGGGTCGAATAAAGAACCTTGGGTTTTCTTTTCATTTGTGTGTGTGTCTGAGTGTGTTAGGCCCGTCTTGTAAGTAGAACGCATAAGTCTTTTTGCCCATTGTAAATACTGGCATTGAATATTTGCTTTAAGTCTCGCATATCTTGTCTTTTATTTACTGTTAATAAATTAATTAGAAATGTTCCCAGTACGTTTCTGTCCCTTCTTGTATTGGTCCAGCATGGTTCGTATCCGAGTTTAGACGGGGTTTCATCCCCTGTAATCGGTACATCGTAGCCGGAATGTCCTGGGCAGGGCCGCTCGACTACATCCGAGCCGGAGTTGGTCGGTGGAAGTTGATACTCTACCGTAGCTGGTAGAGTGATCCGGTTCGGCCAGACGTTCCGAGGGCGTGAATCCCCAGTAGCCAAGACTGCGTGGTTACTTAGGTATATTGGATCTGGACAATTAACCCAACACCACGCGGTCGAGATATTGGCGACTACGGTTGAATAATCGACCCGCCGACTACGGACTTATCCGAGCAACGGCCTATAATTCCGGGGAGACTGGTGGGAGACGGCGTAAACTTCCCCAGCTAGCGGTCGTTCTCGCCACCGACCCCAGCCCACAACAATATTTATAAAATAAAACTTTACTTCAGATAAAATTCATCTTCAGTATCATCTTCGGTACTTTCACAATCATCTACAAAACTACTTTCATAACTATCGTTTGAACACAAACTCTCAGTATCATAACTGTTTTCTGTTTTAACAGAGATACCAAAATCACTCTCATAATCTTCAAAATCTTCAGTTGAATAATGACTCATATTTAATTAGTAGAAAAAAACATTACCATCTATATCTATATACTTTTTTTCATTAACAGATTCAACTACAACATTTTTTATATTAAAGGTAATTTTAAAATGATCTTTAACTACTATTGAACGAAATGTCATTTCACCTTATATATTAACATCTTGTATTTCATCAGGATTTACATCTTTAGGGTTGTTTCTCCAAAAAAATACAAATTTCTCCCTGCATATTATAGATGGTCTTTTCTTTTCTTTCTAAAGCTTCATCCATGAGGTTTTTCTTTTTTGATACTTTTTCTTGTTTCATTGCTCTTTCTAGTTTTGAATATATTGCCAGAAGGAGCGGAGAAACTTTTGTTAGAGCTACTTTAATTGATGTTCTTCCAGATATACGAAAAGCCCTTCCACTAAAGGAAATTGAAGAACTCATATTATTCACCATAATTGTTTTTATCCAAGAGTTGTTATATTTATCTTTATTCAATTTTACATCCTCCACATATTTCTCAGTATCTTTTACAAATGAAGAGATTGATTGAAACTTGTCTTTTGTGTCTTGATACATTGTATTTATACAGTGAAAAAAGTTGGAGGATAAAATGGTTTTAAGCACAGATTCACCTATGAATTAAACGAAATTTTCATCAAGAAAATTTTATTTTAAGCAAAGTTTTGTTCTATAAGTATGGTGAATACAACGTACTGCGATGTTTGTAATCATGAATATAAATGTTATAAAAAAACACCTTCAAACCAAACACACATTCAATCTTTTCAGACAAATATCTCCACTTGACCAAGAAACAAAACATTGTGATAGATGTGATAATGATATTCTTAATTTTTTTTATTTTATAATAAACACCTTCAATCACGCAAACACAAGAACAATGAAGAAAGTCAAGGTGCCACTAAATTCTCCATTGAAAACACTGATTGGGCATTTGAAGGGCATATAAAAATAAGACTGTTTCGCTTTCAAGACCCTGGACCATCTTCAATCATGGAAGCTGTTGATATGGTTAAACAAAGTATTGAAACTATAATTAAAAACACATAAAGTGAAATGAAAACTTTTAAGTTTTATATGGGAGTAAAATTGAATATTGTAAGAGAAGGCGATGAAACTACTCCCTATACGAGGACAAACCTTCACTTTATCTTATCATTTCAAGATTTTGTAAGATGTGATGTTTACGATGAACTCCAGAGACAAGAACAAGATGTTGATAACACTGTAGTAGGTAGTGGATTTGCTATTACAAAAATTATATTTTTAGATATACACATCTTAAAATCAGATCCTCTTCAAGCTTCTTCTTATATTGATTTACCCAAAGAGATAAAACTTAAAGAAAGTGGTTGTTAATATTCAAAACAAAGATAATAAATGTTTTCTATGGTCTGTTCTTGCTCACTTGCATCCTCCACAATGGAATCCTGAAAGGGTTGAACATTATAAGAAATACGAGAATACATTAAATATTAAAGATTTAAAGTTTCCAATGTCATTGAGAGATATTCCTAAATTTGAGAAAATGAATAATCTATCTGTCAATGTATATGGATTAACGGATACAAACAAAGTTCAGATATTAAAAATTTCAAACAGCTATAAAGATGATGAAACACACATTGACCTTCTCTACTTTACTTCAAAGGAAAAAAAAAATCACATTATGCTTTCATCAAAAATTTATCAAGATTAACCAAATCACAACTATACAAGAGAAAATATAAAAACGTATCCTTGTAAGAGATGTCTCAACTCCTATCATACAAAAGGACGATTAAATCAACATTCAAAATAATGTCGTAATCATAAATCAACCGTAATCAATTTACCAAAAGCAGGTTCAAACATATCATTCAAAGATTTTAACAAATCTATAAAACATCCGTTTATGATATATGCTGATTTTGAAAGTATCCTTGAAAATATAGATACTGTTTCTCCAAATCCAAGTAAATAATACACAAATAAATATCAAAAACATACTCCTTGTGGTTTCTGTTATTATATCAAATCAGCTGTTGGTGATGAATACAACAAGTTAGAACTTTATAGAGGAGAAGATGCCTCAGAGGAGTTTGTAAGACGATGGGAAAAAGACTGTATAAGACGAAGAGAAATAATGGATAAAACCTATAAACCAATGTCATTAACAAAAGAGAGAGAAAAAGAATTTAGAAAGAACAGTACGTCATATTTGTGAGGAAAAAATTGAGGGAGAGGTCAAGGTTAGAGATCACTGTCATCTCACTGGTAAATATAGAGGTCCAGCTCATTCCCATTGTAATCTTAATTACAAGGCCCCAAACTATATTCCTGTCTTTCTTCACAACAACGCTCACATGACATCTATTTATAAATGAAATTTCAAAGACATCTGGAGATATTTCTGCCATTCCTAACAGAGATCAAAAATACATCTCATTCACAAAAACAATTCATACATCCCCCATAACCCATATCATATTTCTTGACACATACAAGTTTATGGCAAGTCCATTATCTAACTTAGCATGTAATATTAAAAACTTACCGAATCTTAAATCACATTTCTCAAATCAAGAAGAGATTGATCTCTCATCACAAAAGGGAATACAGTATATCCATATGACTATATTGATTCATTTGAGAAGTTTTAAGAAACACAACTTCCTTCAAGGGAAAGTTTCTATGGTAATTTAAATAAAACTCATATTTCTGATAGAGATTATACACAAGCTAAAAAGGTTTGGGAGAAGTTTAATGTAAAGAATCTTGGAGAATATCAAGATTTGTATCTTAAAACTGATGTATTGTAATTGGCTGATGTGTTTGAAACTTTTAGAACAGTCTCATAATAAAAATTCTTATGGATTAGACTCCGTTCACTATTACACAGCACTGGGTTTGGCTTGGAGTGCTATGTTAAAAATGACAAAACAAAATTTGGAATTAATCAGTGATATAGCTATGCTTTTAATAATAGAGAAGGCTAAAAGAGGAGGAATATCTCAAGTATGTTCCAAGAGATATGCCAAAGCAAATAACAAATATCTTCCTGATTATAATAATAATGAGGACAACTCTTTCCTGATGTATGATGATGCTAATAATTTGTATGGGTGGGCTATGTCTTAATCTTTACCTTATGGAAAATTTAAATGGGTTAAAGAAAAACATTATGAAAAAGTTTTACAAGACATTGTTGTCTCCTCTCAAAAAGAATTGGATGAAGCTGAAGTTGGATATTATTTTGAGGTTGATTTAAAATATCCAGAAGAACTTCATCACAAACATAAAGACCTATCTTATGCCCCTGATAAAGAAAGTCCAACAAAGGAATGGTTAAGTGATTACCAACAATCATTCGATATAAAAGGTAAATCTCCAGAAAAACTACTTACTACATTCAATGATAAAGAAAGTTATGTTTTGCATCAAAGGAAGTTGAGACAATATTTATCTGCTGGGTTGAGAGTGAGGAAAATTCATCGGATTTTGAAATTTAAACAAAGTCTGGTTAAAGAAGTATATTGATTTTAATACAAAAACGAGAACAGAAGCAAAACAGATTTCAGAAACAAAACAAAAACAAAAAAACAAACAAAAATACACAAAAACAGGCCTTTTATAAATCAATGAATAATGCTGTATTTGGAAAGACTATGGAAAATGTAAGGAATCGACAAAACACAAGACTTGCTACATCTTGGAAACAGGCGTCAAAGTTAATTAATAGACCAAGTTTTGAACAAGTGGAGGTGTTTTCAAAGAACTTTTGTGCTATTCATTTGAAAAAAGAGAGTATTGAAATGGATAAACCTATTTATATAGGAACATCAATTCTGGACTTGTCAAAGTCGTTAATGTATGACTATTACTATAATAATTTTAAATCAACGTATAAGGATAATGTGTCATTGTTATATATGGATACAGATAGTTTTATATTCGAAATTAAGACAAGTGATGTATATGAGGATATGATTGATAATATTGATATGTTTGATACAAGTAATTATCAGTCAGGTGATGTGTTGTTTTCATCAAAGAATAAAAAGGTTATTTGTAAGTATAAAGATGAATTGGGTGGGAAGGTCATGAGTGAATTTATAGGATTGAGATCAAAGTCTTGTGCTTTTACGTATATTGATAATAATAGCATTGAAAGGTATGATAAGAAGCTAAAGGGAATAAAGAAAAATATAATCAAGGGAACAATAAACTTAAAACATTATTACAACTGTTTAACCTTAAAGAAGGAAGAGTACAGAAAAATGAATACAATAAGAAGTTATAAACATCACTTATATACAGAAGAGATAAATAAGAAAGCATTAGGAGCTTTTGATGATTAAAGATATTGTTGCGGTATTCGCGCCCGCCGGCGTGCTGACGGCCACGTAACTCGAATCGCGGCACGTCGCCCACCGGACGGACAATCCAGTCGTGACCCTCTCGGACTAACGCCGGGAACCAGTCACGGGTGGACCTTTCGGTCTCACCGCGATCGAGCCAATCAGCCCCCGCGTGGGATAGGGTTGCTCGCCAAATTCGACCTACCTAAGTACCCACGCGGAGGGTAGACCGGGCGATCGCACCTCGCCGCAGGTCGACTTCGGACACGGGCCACTTAAGCGACCCGTTCCGTACTATCAGAATAACCGAGCGGTGTTATCGTCGACCTCGACGGTTCGATTAATTATCGGGCGTATTCAGCCCACTACCAACCCTTTACGTGAAGCAAGATGAGGATTCAATGGGAGAAATGACGAAGCGTAGCGGGAAACAGTTCAACACAAAGCACATTTATTCGCGGCACACGGGAAGCACACATATTCAATTCCACCAAAAGCACACAGAAAAAACACAATTCCATTTACACAAAAAGCAAATATAAAAGCGAAAACACAATGCAGAGCTAATACCGACTACCGAGCACACGGCAACACTTATACAATTCTACTTCACAGACGGCGCCGACAACACATACCCAAAACCAAGGAAAAGAATACCCCCAAGAATGAGGCGGGCCTGAGGCCGAGACCGGGTCGCGCCTACCCGTCTGGTGATGAGACGCGGAGCGGCGATGGCGCCGCAACCCGCGGGCCTCGTGGACGGTGTCTGGTAGGGGGTGGGAACGGGGCCCCCTTGGTCGCACTATCTCAGCGCGGGGGGAAACAGGAGGGGGTTGCTGATGCTCGGGGTATAGAGGATCTTTATTATCCCTGGTGTGCGTCTCCACCTCGGCCAGGTCGCGCTGCCGGCCTCCCTCGGGCGTGCAGCTCCCGGCACCGACGCGAGCACCCCCTCGTCTGCCTTCGCCACTACCGCCTCTCCGCCTCTGGACTCTCCGACTCTGGACTCTTCTTTGGACTCTCCTCGTTGGACTCTCCGACCGACTCTCCCCTTCGCGACTCTCTTCAGCTTCTCCAGCTACTGCACGCTTTGGGCTCCAGACTTCCACACGGCTCTGACTGACGAACACGGTCCTTTTTATCCCCCCGTAGCTTCGCCTTTGACCCCCTCCCTTTGACCTTTCACCTCGCTCCCCATTGGCCCGAGAAAAAGTGGGCGTGAAGGCTTTTTGATCCACAAATTTGCATATATCGATCGTTCTGGAGGCGGGGCCAAATCGCCCCTCGCTCACCGATTGGACGGCAAAAAGTGGGCGTGTGTCGTTTTTGATCCGTTTTTGAAGCACAAAATCCGTGATTTTGTACACGCTGTTCAACGTGCGCCCTGCACGAGTCCAACACCGGTACCCACAGCGGGGCAAGAACGGTGGCGATGCTACGGTTGCGAGGTGTGACGTGAAGGTCGTGGCGGTTGTGGTGAAGCGGTGTTGTGGTTGGTGGTTGATGTTGTGGTTGTGGTGGTAATCATGGCGGTTGGTCCAAAATAAAGATAGTAAAAGAAAAACGGCTATCCTGAAGAGTCGCAGCACGCATAAATGACATGTATTCCCACTAGACAACGGGTTTGGGCCTAACTACACATGCACTTGCCGAGATACCTCACCTAAGGGACCTGAATGGTGGTTTGCGAATTTGGTAACCACAACACTACCCCCTTCCCTTTTTACAGACTCGTCCCGAGTCGTCAAATTTTCGTGTGCCATCATGTGTAGTTTTCCCCTAGTACATTTTACCTACGGATCCCTGAGTGCGACATTCATGGTATTCGTGTCCCCAAAATAAATAACCTAAGGGCTGCGTAACTACCTAAACAAACTCACTCACACGGACGACTTAAATAAAATTGCCGGCGCTAGGACAGACATGCCGGGGGCACACTCATATTTACAGTACATCTTACCTTAACTTACAAATTTTACACTAAACCATGGCCCAGGATCATTGAACTCTGCAAAAAGAAAGCAGTTAGCAGGGAGCCAGGCTGCCCGCATGCAGTCTCTGGCTCAAACAATGCAGGTGACAGGGAACGTGGCTGGCTGCTCACACGCAGTCCAAGGCCTTCCCTTTTGAACTGAACGCAGTGAACCACAACGGTGCATGGGCTGCACAACGCAGTCTCCGTGCCAGCTCAAGTGGCACACGCAATGAGCACAACTAATGGATGGGTGAACACAAACACGGTGCACGGGCCGCCACTGCAGGCCCGTGTTGTAGCTGCCAACAGGGCAGTTCTTGCAGCTTGCAAACTGTTGCCTTGCGGATCCTGGCGCACATGGCAATGAACAGGGGGGGGGGGGAAAGCAAAAATTGAACGGGGCTGGTGAACCTGGGCAGTGGGCATGGCATGGCAAAGGCAGCAGGCAAACACAGCCCGCAGAAGAAGGCCGCTGCAGGCAAACACAGCCCGCAGAAGAAGACCGTTGCAGGCAAACACAGCCGGCAGATGAACTGGCCGGCACAGGCCTCGAAGAAAAACAGCCAGCAGATGAACTGGCCGGCACAGGCCTTGCAGCACACAGCTGCCGATGAAGTTGGCCGGCCTCCGCCTTGAAGCAAAACACGGCCAGCCGATGAAGTTGGCCGGCCTCCGCCTTGAAGCAAAACACGGCCAGCCGATGAAGTTGGCCAGCCTTTGCCGTTCAGTGGAGGTTGGTGGAGGGAGTGCGGTGGTGCTGGCCACCTGGAAGGCGGGCTCGGACCTACCTACCTGTCTCCCTCCCACCTATCGCCTTTGCCTGTCACTGTACATACCCACTCCCTTAATTTGTCAAACCCCAATTTAGCCCCAACTTATTTTTTTATTGTTTTTATTTTTACTTCCCCACTATAAATCGTCCCCTAACCCCCTTTATCGTCCTTGTTCGGCTAACCTATTCTGTCACCTAGCCTACTCCCAACCCCTACGTTCCCTTCCCGGAGGGGAACAAGGGAGAGCTAACGTCCTGTGCCGAGGCCCAACTCAAGCCTCAGAATGGCCTCCCCAGAGTTCGGCGATCTAACCCAAAGTGGGTCCAGCGGCCCACAACGACAGCGAGGGGATGGATGGTGCGGAGGGGTACATCTCCTATCTACCCCAACCATTTAAATGTTAAACTACCCCGGGGCTTTCAACAAGCGCCTCTCGCTTAAACTATTGGTTCTAACAACCCAGATTCCCGTCGCCTGTGTTGGTGTCCTCACAATTTCGGGCCTCGCCCCCCAATTTTCTTCCCGTGCCCTCACACGGTCTCCTGGCTGGGACACGTGGCTCCTTCTGGCAGGCACGACCCTCTGCCGAATCTCCCGCTATGGCACCCCCGGGCACTACACTGCCTCCGAGCCTACCAGCTCCCTAACACCGGGGAGTGCCCCCCATGGCACCTCCCCTGAAACGCACACGTGGCAGGCCGGCCTCCCGGGCCCCTTTCCGAGGGTCACCCGTGCCCACAACACTGCCCACGCGGCTAATGGCGCCCCGGGCCCCCGCACCAAGCAGGCGCACCCGTGCCCACTACTCTATCCCGGCCCCCCATGGGCCCATGGCCTACCGCGGCCGACTAGCCTGGTGCCCGGGGTACCCACTCAGCGATACTCACCTTTCGCAGCCACGCTCCCAAGCCCGTCAACAGGGCTCCTGCACCCCTCCAAATGGGTCTCGAGCCTACTTTCCCACCAACAACAAAACGACCTCCATTTTTCAATTTGACTACCCCAGCTAACTCACTTTACTCTGACCCCGGGGTCCCTTGGGCGGGAGTCACTCCTCCCCCCAATCACTCATCGCACCATGCATTCCCCATTCACTCCACACACACAGACCCACTGGCCTCACTCACTCACCAAGCACATGCCTCACAACTCACCAACTCTTCAACACACACCGCTGAACTCTGCCATCCTTCTATCTACCTCCCCTAACTAACTCGTGCTCCCACGTCGTCCCTTAAACTACAGCACGTTCCATTTAACCTACGTAGCTAAGCTACGTCCCCTCTACACATTCACAGTCTGTCACTGTCTCAAAATCATTTTATTTCCCATTTTCCCATCCTAAATCTGGCTACAATCCCTCTAACTAATCCATTCCACGGACTCCATGAGGACTTACCCCTGCCCCATGGAGCCGGTCTAGCTAAGCTAACCCTTCCCCCTAACTAGTTTTCATCCTGTGCCCAGGGTAAGGGGGTCTTTCACCCCTTGCCCAGGAATCCTGTACACCCGAAAGTGAGGCTTGCTTTTTTTTTTTTTTTTTTTTTCCCATGCGCAGCACCTGCGCGGCAACTCAGAGCTCGCGCACTTTGCACCTGCCCGTGACGTCATGCAGCTGCACGTGTTCCTCGTCCCTCCTTGGACGGGACCATCCGGCCGGGATACCCCTCCTGCCGGATTCCAACCACACGTGCAGCCATGACGTCACCGTGCGCAAAAAAAAAACACAAGCCCCATGTCTCGAGGGGTTCCCCACGCGAACACATGTGCTTTGCCCGTTGGAGCTTTACACACACGATCGCGTGGAGAACCCGTCCGGTCCAAATCCATTATCCTGCCTAAACTTTGTCCGTCCGCGGGATCGGCAAATCCACCGCGTGCGTTTCCGGACCGGGACTTCACTCTCGCAAGCGAGCACGTGGCGGTCTCGTGCGTTGCACAGCACGGACCTCGTGCTCACTGCTGGGTGAACCCGGCACGGTCCCCGAAACAGCTACAGCCGCTACACGGCTTTCGTTTCTCCCATGTCGCCGTCGTCGCCTCCATTCCACCCACGCACACCTGCGTGTTACGACGCACACAGTCCACTCCATCACATTCACACCGGGAGACGCGGCTGCGTGCTTCCGCATGCCAACCGACATCTCCCTCACATACCGCTCTCTCACACACACGGTCTCCCTTGCACACAGCGACCTTGCACACGGCCGTTCACTCACGCGTGCCTCACTACTCACACAAACCATACTACTCACACACGCGGGGGCACTCAACCGCTGTGCCTCATCCACACACCGTGCCTCACTCATACACGCGGGGGCACTCAACCGCGGTGCCTCATCCACACACGCGGGGGCACTCAACCGCGGTGTCTCATCCATACTCCGTGCCTCACTCACACACGCGGGGGCACTCACCCGCGGTGCCTCATCCACACACGCGGGGGCACTCAACCGCGGTGTCTCATCCATACTCCGTGCCTCACTCACACACGGTGTGCTGGGAAGCACGTACTCCGGCACCATCGCCACCACACCACTCACACACGGGGTCGCTTCCACACACGGGGACGCACTCACACCTTGCACCACACACACAGGGACAACCACACTGGGGATTCGTGTCCCCACAAGGGTCTCCGGGGCCTCTATACCCCCCAAGCTCTCAGTGCACCTGTCCACAGCACTCCTCCCCTCGACCTCGCAAAGCACGACCGAACTCACCTGGTCGTGACTCGCCTCAAGGGGGCATACTCCCCCCCCTCGTTCCTGGAGGAGGCCATCCAGGTGCTCGCACTGGGTCTCTACCCAGTCCGCCAGCTCACCCCCATTATCCTCCACTACCTCCGTGTGTGTGTGTGCGTCACTTACCTTGTCTTCATCGTGTTGTCTCTCCTCTATCGTTCCCTTCCCGGCTGCCGTCACTGCCAACGCTTCACCCTTTACCTCCCTTGTCTCAACTATTATTATTTCCTTTGTCGTCACCTCGTGTCTCGTCTCACACGTTTTGGTCTCCCCATTTAATTTTTCCCTTTCGGTCACCGTCGATTCCTCTGTCACGACCCTCGCCCAACACGCCCCCCGAATTATTTTTTTACCCGCCTCCACCGCGGGCCTGTCAGCCGCTGCACCCCCTTCCGTCTCACCCCGGAGCTTTTTCGTTTCTTCCTTCATTTGCTGTGTACTCGCATCGATCTTTTCGTTCATGCTTTTCATTTTGTTTATAAATTCAGTTGTGTTTGCATCCATCTTTTCGATCATTTGTTGTGTATTCGCATCCATCCTCGCTGTCATTGCCGCCAGCATGGCGCATAGCTGGGCCATGTCGGGTGCGCTTGGGTGAGCCGTTTCGGCAGGGATCGGGGAAGGGTTTTGGTGGAGGGGGGAAGGGGAGGTGTCATACACCGCGGCCGCTGCCGCTCCTATTTCGGGCTCTGGGTTCAGTTGGGCGAGTCCGTGTTCCTGCACAATCAACATTTCCTGCTCGGGGATTCCATCCTGGACCATGGACTCTACATTACTACACATATACATTTCTAATACCCCCGGCTCCCGCTCGCCTTGAGACGCCATCTTGCTTCTCGTGAAGGGTTAATTTAGCTCGCTCGTAATTTGGAGGGAATCGGGGGTCGCTTCTCTCACCCCTGGACCGATTCCCGTGAATTTCGCTGGAGACAGGAGAGCCCGTTGTCCCGTTCTCCAATACCAGTGCCGCGAGGAGGGCGATGAATTTGTATCGCACGACCTGACACCAGTGTTGCGGATTTCGCGCCCGCCGGCGTGCTGACGGCCACGTAACTCGAATCGCGGCACGTCGCCCACCGGACGGACAATCCAGTCGTGACCCTCTCGGACTAACGCCGGGAACCAGTCACGGGTGGACCTTTCGGTCTCACCGCGATCGAGCCAATCAGCCCCCCGCGTGGGATAGGGTTGCTCGCCAAATTCGACCTACCTAAGTACCCACGCGGAGGGTAGACCGGGCGATCGCACCTCGCCGCAGGTCGACTTCGGACACGGGCCACTTAAGCGACCCGTTCCGTACTATCAGAATAACCGAGCGGTGTTATCGTCGACCTCGACGGTTCGATTAATTATCGGGCGTATTCAGCCCACTACCAACCCTTTACGTGAAGCAAGATGAGGATTCAATGGGAGAAATGACGAAGCGTAGCGGGAAACAGTTCAACACAAAGCACATTTATTCGCGGCACACGGGAAGCACACATATTCAATTCCACCAAAAGCACACAGAAAAAACACAATTCCATTTACACAAAAAGCAAATATAAAAGCGAAAACACAATGCAGAGCTAATACCGACTACCGAGCACACGGCAACACTTATACAATTCTACTTCACAGACGGCGCCGACAACACATACCCAAAACCAAGGAAAAGAATACCCCCAAGAATGAGGCGGGCCTGAGGCCGAGACCGGGTCGCGCCTACCCGTCTGGTGATGAGACGCGGAGCGGCGATGGCGCCGCAACCCGCGGGCCTCGTGGACGGTGTCTGGTAGGGGGTGGGAACGGGGCCCCCTTGGTCGCACTATCTCAGCGCGGGGGGAAACAGGAGGGGGTTGCTGATGCTCGGGGTATAGAGGATCTTTATTATCCCTGGTGTGCGTCTCCACCTCGGCCAGGTCGCGCTGCCGGCCTCCCTCGGGCGTGCAGCTCCCGGCACCGACGCGAGCACCCCCTCGTCTGCCTTCGCCGCTGCCGCCTCTCCGCCTCTGGACTCTCCGACTCTGGACTCTTCTTTGGACTCTCCTCGTTGGACTCTCCGACCGACTCTCCCCTTCGCGACTCTCTTCAGCTTCTCCAGCTACTGCAGGCTTCGGGCTCCAGACTTCCACACGGCTCTGACTGACGAACACGGTCCTTTTTATCCCCCCGTAGCTTCGCCTTTGACCCCCTCCCTTTGACCTTTCACCTCGCTCCCCATTGGCCCGAGAAAAAGTGGGCGTGAAGGCTTTTTGATCCACAAATTTGCATATATCGATCGTTCTGGAGGCGGGGCCAAATCGCCCCTCGCTCACCGATTGGACGGCAAAAAGTGGGCGTGTGTCGTTTTTGATCCGTTTTTGAAGCACAAAATCCGTGATTTTGTACACGCTGTTCAACGTGCGCCCTGCACGAGTCCAACACCGGTACCCACAGCGGGGCAAGAACGGTGGCGATGCTACGGTTGCGAGGTGTGACGTGAAGGTCGTGGCGGTTGTGGTGAAGCGGTGTTGTGGTTGGTGGTTGATGTTGTGGTTGTGGTGGTAATCATGGCGGTTGGTCCAAAATAAAGATAGTAAAAGAAAAACGGCTATCCTGAAGAGTCGCAGCACGCATAAATGACATGTATTCCCACTAGACAACGGGTTTGGGCCTAACTACACATGCACTTGCCGAGATACCTCACCTAAGGGACCTGAATGGTGGTTTGCGAATTTGGTAACCACAACAATATATTTTAGAGAATGGAATCAAGAGTATCCCTTATGGTTATAAGGACAGTGTTAAGATATTGGGTTGGGAATTTTGACAGGCTACTGCCATCTTTTTACTGATTTATAAATGAGAGAACCAAGCAATAACCAAACCAAAGAGTGGAGATGTAATCAGCCTTGGTATTTAAATGGGAAACATAAAGAATGTGAGAAATATCAAACGTCTTATTGAAGAAATAACCGGGGTAAAAGTAAATAAAAAAATAAGCGGATAAATTTAATTACAAATAAGTTGGAGGAAAACAAGAAAAAATTAATATTCTTGAATGGACTGAAAACTTTGATGGTCATCAATTGAACAATGGAAAAACAATTTACTACAATCTCAAAATGATATGTGGCTCAGGAGGTGGTCAAATAAGAGCATTGAGAGACGTTTATCATTTCATTTCTGCTCAACAAAGACATTTAAACCAAGAACCAAGTTCCAAAGTATTCTTTGTGAATATACTCGATGGTGATGAATGTAAGAGGAAAATTAAGTTATTCCCCAAAGTAGAACATGGACAAATATTCGTTGGTTCGCTCTTTGAGTGGAATGAAAATATTGTTGTGGTTGACCAAATTCGCAAACCACCATTCAGGTCCCTTAGGTGAGATATCTCGGTAAGTATATGTGTAGTTAGGCCCAAACCCGTTGTCTAGAGGGAATAAATGTCATTCATGAGGGCTGCGACTCTTCAGGATAGCCGTTTTTCTTTTACTATCTTTATTTTGGACCAGCCGCCATTATTACCACCACCAACCACGTCTCAACAGCCATCACACAACAACCACCAACCACAACGCGGCCATCACAACAACAACCACCAACCACAACGCCGCTTCACCACAACCGCCACGACCTTTACCGTCACAACTCGCCACCATCGCATCACCGTCATCTCGCGCCACTCGTGGGCACCGATGCTGGACTCGTGCGGGACGCGCACCGAGCAGCGTGTTCAAAAACATCACAGACTTTCCGCAGAAAAACGGATCAAAAACGACTCACGCCCACTTTTGTTCCGTCCAATCGGTGAGCGAGGGGCGATTTGGCCCCGCCTCCAGGGCGTTGGAGGGCGGTCGCTATATGCAAATTCATGGATCAAAAAGCATTCACGCCCACTTTTCCTCGGGCCAATGGGGAGCCAGCAAGAGAGGTGAAGGGTCGGAGGCAGAGGGTCAAGGGTAAAAGAGCGAAGCCACGGGGCTTATAAAAATGACTGCGTTCGTCAGACAAGTTCAGTTGGAAGTTGAGTAGCAGTTCAGTTGGAAGTTGAGAGTTGAGTGTGCGGATTTCAAGAGAGTCGTCGGTGGAGTTGGAAAGAAGTGGTACTAGTCAGAGTGAAGAGGACGGAGCTGTGGAGGGGTGACGGCGGCGAAGGCGGATGAGGGGGTGCTCGCGTCGGTGCCGGGAGCTGCACACCAGAGAGGCCAGCAACGCGACCGAGGTGGAGGAGGAGACGCTCGCCGCGGGACCCGAGACAGGGTGAAATCCTCCTTCCCCCGAGCATCAGCAACCCCCTCCTGTTTCCCCCCCGCGCTGAGATAGTGCGACAAAGGGGGCCCCCTTCCCACCCCCTACCAGACACTGTCCGCGAGGCCCGCGGAGTTGAGGCACCACCGCCGCTCCGCGTCTCATCATCAGACGGGTAGGCCCGACACAGTCTCGGCCCCAGGCCCGCCTCATCCTGGAGGGTGGTTCTCTTTTCTTTTGCTTTGGGAATATGTGTTGTCGGCGCCGTCTGTGAAGTAAAATTGTATAAGTGTTGCCGTGTGCCCGGTAGTCGGATAGATCTGCATTGTTGCATTTGCTTTTTGTGTAATATTGCATTGTCTTCTTCTTTTACATGTGCTTTTGGTGGAATTGTATATGTGTGCTTTCCGTTCATCGCGAAATAAATGTGCTTATTGTTGAACTGTTTTCCCGCTTCGCTTCGTCTTTTCTTTCATTGAATCTCCATCTTGCTTCACGTAAAGGGTTGGTCGTGGGCAAAAACGCCCGATAATTAATCGAACCGTCGAGGCCGACGAATAACACCGCTCGGTTATCCCGATAGTACGGAACGGGTCGCTTAAAGTGGCCCGTGTCCGAAGTCGACCTGCGGCGAGGTGCGATCGCCCGGTCTACCCTCCGTGTGGGTACTTAGGTCGGTCGAATTTGGCGAGCAACCCTATCCCACGCGGGGGCCGATTGGCACGATCGCGGTGAGACCGAAAGGTCCACCCGTGACTGGTTCCCAGCGTTAGTCCGAGAGGGTCACGACTGGATTGTCCGTCCGGTGGGCGACATGCCGCGATTCGAGTTACGTGGCCGTCAGCACGCCGGCGGGTGCGAATCCGCAACACTGGTGTCAGGTCGTGCGATACAAACTCATCGCCCTCCTCGCGGCACTGGTATCGGAGAACGGGAAAACGGGCTCTCCTGTCTCCAATTAAATTCACGGGAATCGGTCCAGGGGTGAGAGGAGCGACCCCCGATTCCCTCCAAATTACGAGCGAGCTAAATTAACCCTTTAAGAGAAGCAAGATGGCGTCTCAAGGTGAGCGGGAGCCGGGGGTATTAGGTATGTGTCGTCATGTAGGATCCATGGCCCAGGTCGGTTCTTTTTATAATTATAACCCCACCACTAACTGTGGTCAGTGGGAGCGGCTTGAGCACGAACTTTGCCGGCAAACGGAGTCGCACAATGGCAGCACGGAGCGGGCTGATATTAATGGCACAGCACGAGGCGTGAGCTCCCAGTCACCGGTTCAAGGCACGTGGTCACGGCATGTGCCATGGCAGGCGTGGCAGGATGACTATGCGAGGATTGGCAGGCTTCAGGCACAATTGGGGGATGTCTTGGAAAAGGTGAAGCGTTATGAAGAATATATCGAGGAGGTGCAACGTGGAGTGGACGAGTCACAACGGCACGCAGACGCGCTTCAGAAAAATTACGTGTACGGGGGGACACAGCGATTGGACGATTTACTGGAACGAATTCGGTGGCAAAAACATGACTTGGCCAATAGAGTCGACAAATTATGTGGGAAAAAGAATTTGGTAGTGTTTTATACCCGTCAGTTGGAATATGCAAAGAGCAAACTGAACAAAAGAATAGAGGAACAGCAGATTGGTATCTCCCAGGAAAGGAAACAATGGGAGGAAGAATGGAAAACCGAGCTTGAAAAGAAACAAAAGGAGCACGACTTGGAAGTAAAACAATTAATGGAAAAATTATTGGAGGAAGCAAGGCGGTTCAAAGAACAAGAGGGGAGAGTGAGGGAAATACAGTTGGAAGAGAAAAAATGTGAACACGATGGGGAGTTGGAACAATTGAAAGAAGAGATAAGAACAGGCAATCAGGAAAAAGAAAGCCTAGAATGGAAGATAAAAAGAGGAGAGAGACAGCTCGAGGAAAGGGCGGAGGAATTGCTGGAAAAGTCAGAACAGTTCGAAGAACTGCAGGGAGAATTGAGGGAGGAAGGAGAAAGGAAAACAAAGCTCGAAAAGGAAAAACGCGAACAAGATGGAGAATTGGAACTACTGAAGCGAGAGGTAAGGGCAAGCCAGTTTAAAAGAGAAATCCTGGAAGGGGAGATTAGAATGGGAAAGGAATGGCAGAAAAAACTAAATGAATACAGTAAAAAAGGGACGAATTGAGGAGGGAAGCGGTGGAAAGAAGAGATGAAATGAGTGAAGAAGCACGCAAATTGAGAAAGGAATTGGAAACAAAAACTTCTGAGATACTGAAACACGAAAACAAAGAAAGAGGATTACAAGACGAACTGAGGATGTTAAAAGAGGAAAGGAAGAGAACTGAGAATGAAACGTTAAGGAACCACACTGAGCAGATTGAACAATTCGAAGCCAAAGCAAAGTCGGAGTGTGCGGAGATGAGAAAGGAATTGGAAAAGAAAGCTTCTGATTTACAGAAACACCAAAACAAAGAGAGGGAATTACAAAACCAGTTGAGGATGGTGAGAGAAGAAAGAACGACAGCAGAGAATGAAACGTTAAGGAACCACACTGAGCAGATTGAACAATTAGAAGCCAAAGCAAAGTCGGAGTGTGCGGAGATGAGAAAGGAATTGGAAAATAAAGTTTCTGAGTTACAGAAACACCAGAACAAAGAGAGGGAACTACAAAACGAACTGAGAGTGTTAAAAGAGGAAAGGAAGAGAACGGAAAATGAAACTTTAAGAAACCACACTGTGCAGATCGAACAGCTGGAAGCGAAGGCCAGATTAAAGAATGAGGAACAAGAAAGAGTACTGAAAGAACAAGGAATGAGACAGGAGAAGGAAATCAGCCAACTGAAGGAAACCACGAGATTGCAGAATGAGATGCAAAAAAGAGTAATGAAGGAAGAACAAATCAGACAGGAGAAGGAAGTCAGCCAACTGAAAGAAATAACGAGATTGCAGAATGAGGAACAAGGGAGACAGTGGAATAGGAAATACAAAGAACAAGGAATGAGACAGGAGAAAGAAATCCGTCAATTGAAGGAAACGATGAGATTGCAGAACGAGGAACAAGAGAGACAGTGGAATAAAAAACTGAAAGAGTATGAATTTGAAACTGAACGACAAAAGGAAAAAAATAGGTTGGAATACGAGGGAAGTTGAAGGAGCAAGGAATGAAGCAGGAAGGAGAAATCAGGAGATTGAAGGACACAAGGAGATTGGAGAGGGAAGAACGAGAGGAACAATGGAATAGAAAACAAAAAGAACATGAATCTGAGGTTGACCAATTGAAAGAAAAGCTGAGGCTGGAGTACGAGGAGATAGACAAAGAACAGCGAATGAAACACAAAATGGAGATGAACCAAATGAAGAAAACCATGAAACTGGATAAGGAAAGACAGGAGAGGAAACGAGGAAGAGTAATTAGACAGCAGCAAATGAAACACAAAAAGGAGATTAACCAAATGAAGAAAACCATGAAACTGGAGAAGGAAGGACAGGAGAGGAAACGAGGAAGAGTAGTGAGAGAACAGCGAATGAAACACAGGAAGGAAATGAGCCAATTGAAAGAAACAATGAGATTGGAAAACAAAGAGCAGGAGGAACAGTGGGAGAGAAAACAACAACTATATGAGTGTGAAATTGAACAACTAAAACGGAGAGCGAGACTGGAGTCAACGGAGATTGAGGAGCTCCGGAGGGAGAACGAACAGCTAATGGGGCTCAGAGAGAAAAAGAACGACTGAGATGGGAAGGAAAAAGGAACCAGGAAGAGACAGAAATAAGGAACAAGGAGAGAAAATGTATAGAGACACGGGAGACAAGAGACGAGGTGAAAGGAATTGCGAGGGAGAGAAGAGAACAATTAAGACGGAAAGCAAGGATGAGGTACGCGGAGATCGTGAAAGAGCAAGGAGTGAAAAACAGGGAAGGACGGGAGCGACTTAAAGAGAAAGCAAGGTTGACCTACATAAAGATAAGGGAAAGACGCCAGAAAGAAGCGGAGACTAATAGACAGGAGGGGACAACAGAAACTTATAAATGTATAGAGACACGGGAGACAGAAAAAATAGAGGGAAGACTACACGATGAAGACGGGGTAAGTGACGCACACACACACACACGGAGGTAGTGGAGGACAATGGGGGTGAGCTGGTGGACTGGGTGAAGGCCCGGTGCGAGCAGCTGGATGGCCTCCTCCAGGAACGAGGGGAGGGAGTATGCCCCCTTGAGGCGAGTCACGACCAGGTGAGTTCGGTCGTGCTTTGCGAGGTCGAGGGGAGGAGTGCTGCGAACGGGTGCTTGGAGAGCTTGGGGGGTATAGAGGCCCCGGAGACCCTTGTGGGGACACAAATCCCCAGTGTGGTTGTCCCTGTGTGTGTGGTGCAAGGTTTGAGTGCGTCCCCGTGTGTGGAAGCGACCCCGTGTGTGAGTGGTGTGGTGGCGATTGTGCCGGTGTACGTGCTTCCCAGCACGCCGTGTGTAAAAGGGGCACCGCAAGTGAGTGAGGCACCGCGGGTGAGTGCCCCCGCGTGTGTGAGTGAGGCACGGTGTGTGACTGAGGCACGGTGTGTGAGTGAGGCACGGTGTATGAGTGTGGCACGAGTGAGTGGAAGGCCTCGAGTGAATGGAGCACCACGTGTGAGTGGTATGGTTGATGCAAGGGAGACCGTGTGTGTGAGAGAGCGGTATGTGAGGGAGATGTCGGTTGGCATGCGGGAGCACGCAGCCGCGTCTCCCGGTGTGAGTTTAATGGTGAGGTGTGTTAGCGTCGCAACACGCAGGTGTGCGTGGGTGGAATGGAGACTACGACGGTGACGTGAGAGGAAAGAAAGCCGAGTAGCGGCTGTAGTTGTTTCGGGGACCGTGCCGGGTTCACCCAGCAGCGAGCCCGAGGTCCGTGCTGTGCAACGCACGAGGCCCCCACGTGCTCGCTTGCGAGAGTGAAGTCCCGGTCCGGAAACGCACGCGGTGGATTTGCCGATCCCGCGGACGGACAAAGTTTAGGCAGGATTTCGGATTTGGACCGGACGGGTTCTCCACGCGATCGTGTGTGTTACGCTCCAACGGGCAGAGCACATGTGTTCGCGTGGGGAACCCCTCGAGACGTGGGGCTTGTGTTTTTTTTTTATGCGCACGGTGACATCATGGCTGCACGCGGGGTTGGAATCCGGCAGGAGGGGTATCCCTGCCGGATGGTACCGTCCACGGAGGGACGAGGAACACGTGCAGCTGCATGACGTCACGGGCAGGTGCAAAGTGCAGGAGCTGTGAGTTGCCGCGCTGGTGCTGCGCATGGAAAAAAAAACAAACAAAAAAACAGTAAGCCTCACTTTCGGGTGCACAGGATTCCTGGGCAAGGGGTGGAAGACCCCCTTGACTGGGCACAGGATGGAAACTAGTTAGGGGGAAGGGTTAGCTTAGCTAGACCGACTTCATGGGGCAGGGGTAAGTCCTCATGGAGTCCGTGGAATGGATGAGTTAGAGGGATTTAGATGAGCTTTAGGTGGGGAAATAAAAGTTATTTTAGGATTTGAGGACATGGACAGACTTGTGAATGTGTAGTGGGGACGTAGCTTAGCTACGTAGTGTTAAAAGGAACGTGCTATAGTATAAGGAACGACGTGGGAGCACGAGTTCGTTAGGGGATGTAGTTAGGAGGATGGCAGAGTTCAGCGGTGTGTGTGTTGAAGAGTTGTGAGGTGAGTACATGATGAGTGAGTGAGGCCAGCGGGTCTGTGTGAGTGGAGCGAATGGGGAATGCATGGTGCGATGAGTGATTGGGGGGAGGAGTGACTCCCGCCCAAGGGACCCCCGGGGTCAGTGTAGAGTGAGTTAGCTGGGTTAGTCAAATTGAAAAATGGAGGTCGTTTTGTTGTTGGTGGGAGTGTAGGCTCGAAACCCATTTGGAGGGGTGCAGGAGCCCTGTTGACGGGCTGGGAGCGTGGCTGCGAAAGGTGAGTATCGCTGAGTGGGTACCCCGGGCACCAGGCTAGTCGGCCGTGGTAGGCCAAGGGCCCATGGGGGGCCGGGATAGCGTAGTGGGCACGGGTGCGCCTGCTTGGTGCGCGGGCCCGGGGCGCCATTAGCCGCGTGGGCAGTGCTGTGGGCACGGGTGACCCTCGGAAATGGGCCTGGGAAGCCAGCCGGCCACGTGTGCGTTTCAGGGGAGGTGCCATGGGGGGCACTCCCCGGTGTTAGGGAGCTGGTAGGCTCGGAGGCAGTGTAGTGCCCGGGGGTGCCATCGTCGGAGATTCGGCAGAGGGTCGTGCCTGCCAAAGGGAGCCACGTGTCCCAGCCATGAGACCGTGTGAGGGCACGGAGAGAAAATTGGGGGGCGAGGCCCGAAATTGTGAGGACACCAACACAGGCGACGGGAATCTGGGTTGTTAGAACCAATAGTTTAAGCGAGAGGCGCTTGTTGAAAGCCCCGGGGTAGTTTAACAGTTAAATGGTTAGGGTAGATAGGAAGTGTACCCCTCCACACCATCCATCCCCTCGCTCTCGTTGTGGGCCGCTGGACCCACTTTGGTTATAGATCGCCGAACTCTGGGGAGGCCATCCTGAGGCTTCGTTGGGCCTCGACACAGGACGCTAGCTCTCCCTTATTCCCCTCCGGGAAGGGAACGTAGGGGTTGGGAGTAGGCTAGGTGACAGGATAGGTTAGCCGAACAAGGACGATAAAGGGGGTTAGGGGACGATTTATAGTGGGAAAATAAAAGTAAAAATAAAAAAATAAGTTGGGGCTAAATTGGGGTTTGGACAAATTAAGGGAGTGGGTATGTACAGTGACAGGCAAAGGCGATAGGTGGGAGGGAGACAGGTAGGTAGGTCCGAGCCCGCCTTCCAAGTGGCCAGCACCACCGCACTCCCTCCACCAACCTCCACGGAACGGCAAAGGCTGGCCAACTTCATCTGCAGCTGCTGTGCTGCAAGGCCTGTGCCGGCTGGATCGTCTGCAGCTGCTGTGCTGCAAGGCCTGTGCCGGCCCACTTCATCTGCCGGCTGGCTGTTTTTCTTCAAGGCCTGTGCCGGCCAGTTCATCTGCCGGCTGTGTTTGCCTGCGGCGGCCTTCTTCTGCGGGCTGTGTTTGCCTGCTGCCTTTGCCATGCCCACTGCCCACGTTCACCAGCCCCGTTCAATTTTTGCTTTGCCCCCCCCCCCTGTTCATTGCCATGTGCGCCAGGATCAAAGCAACAGTTTGCAAGCTGCAAGAACTGCCCTGTTGGCAGCTACAACACGGGCCTGCAGTGGCGGCCCGTGCACCGTGTTTGTGTTCATCCATCCATTCGTTGTGTTCATTGCGTGTGCCACTTGAGCTGGCACGGAGACTGCATTTGTGCAGCCCATGCACCGTTGTGGTTCACTGCGTTCAGTTCAATCCATTCATCCATCCATTCGTTGTGTTCATTGCGTGTGCCACTTGAGCTGGCACGGAGACTACGTTTGTGCAGCCCATGCACCGTTGTGGTTCACTGCGTTCAGTTCAAAAGGGAAGGCCTTGGACTGCGTGTGAGCAGCCGGCCACGTTCCCTGTCACCTGCATTATTTGAGCCAGAGACTGCATGCGGGCAGCCTGGCTCCCTGCTAACTGCTTTCTTTTTGCAGAGTTCGGTGATCCTGGGCCATAGTTTAGTGTAAAATTTGTAAGTTAAGGTAAGATGTACTGTAAATATGAGTGCGCCCCCGGCATGTCTGTCTTAGCGCCGGCAATTTTATTTAAGTCGTCCGTGTGAGTGAGTTTGTTTGGGTAGTTACTCAGCCCTCAGGTTATTTATTTTGGGGACACGAATTCCATGAATGTCGCACTCAGGGATCCGTAGGTAAAACGTACTAGGGGAAAACTACACATGATGGCACACGAAAATTTGACAACTCGGGACGAGTCTGTAAAAAGGGGAGGGGGTAGTGTTGTGGTTGACCAAATTCGCAAACCACCATTCAGGTCCCTTAGGTGAGATATCTCGGTAAGTATATGTGTAGTTAGGCCCAAACCCGTTGTCTAGAGGGAATAAATGTCATTCATGAGGGCTGCGACTCTTCAGGATAGCCGTTTTTCTTTTACTATCTTTATTCTGGACCAGCCGCCATTATTACCACCACCAACCACGTCTCAACAGCCATCACACAACAACCACCAACCACAACGCGGCCATCACAAAAACAACCACCAACCACAACGCCGCTTCACAACAACCGCCACGACCTTTACCGTCACAACTCGCCACCATCGCATCACCGTCATCTCGCGCCACTCGTGGGCACCGATGTTGGACTCGTGCGGGGCGCGCACCGAGCAGCGTATTCAAAAACATCACGGACTTTCCGCAGAAAAACGGATCAAAAACGACTCACGCCCACTTTTGTTCCGTCCAATCGGTGAGCGAGGGGCGATTTGGCCCCGCCTCCAGGGCGTTGGAGGGCGGTCGCTATATGCAAATTCATGGATCAAAAAGCATTCACGCCCACTTTTCCTCGGGCCAATGGGGAGCCAGCAAGAGAGGTGAAGAGTCGGAGGCAGAGGGTCAAGGGTAAAAGAGCGAAGCCACGGGGCTTATAAAAACGACTGCGTTCGTCAGACAAGTTCAGTTGGAAGTTGAGTTGCAGTTCAGTTGGAAGTTGAGAGTTGAGTGTGCGGAATTCAAGAGAGTCGTCGGTGGAGCTGGAAAGAAGTGGTACTAGTCAGAGTGAAGAGGACGGAGCTGTGGAGGGGTGACGGCGGCGAAGGCGGATGAGGGGGTGCTCGCGTCGGTGCCGGGAGCTGCACACCAGAGAGGCCAGCAACGCGACCGAGGTGGAGGAGGAGACGCTCGCCGCGGGACCCGAGACAGGGTGAAATCCTCCTTCCCCCGAGCATCAGCAACCCCCTCCTGTTTCCCCCCCGCGCTGAGATAGTGCGACAAAGGGGGCCCCCTTCCCACCCCCTACCAGACACTGTCCGCGAGGCCCGCGGAGTTGAGGCACCACCGCCGCTCCGCGTCTCATCAGACGGGTAGGCCCGACACGGTCTCGGCCCCAGGCCCGCCTCATCCTGGAGGGTGGTTCTCTTTTCTTTTGCTTTGGGAATATGTGTTGTCGGCGCCGTCTGTGAAGTAAAATTGTATAAGTGTTGCCGTGTGCCCGGTAGTCGGATAGATCTGCATTGTTGCATTTGCTTTTTGTGTAATATTGCATTGTCTTCTTTTACATGTGCTTTTGGTGGAATTGTATATGTGTGCTTTCCGTTCATCGCGAAATAAATGTGCTTATTGTTGAACTGTTTTCCCGCTTCGCTTCATCTTTTCTTTCATTGAATCTCCATCTTGCTTCACGTAAAAGGGTTGGTCGTGGGCAAAAACGCCCGATAATTAATCGAACCGTCGAGGCCGACGAATAACACCGCTCGGTTATCCCGATAGTACGGAACGGGTCGCTTAAAGTGGCCCGTGTCCGAAGTCGACCTGCGGCGAGGTGCGATCGCCCGGTCTACCCTCCGTGTGGGTACTTAGGTCGGTCGAATTTGGCGAGCAACCCTATCCCACGCGGGGGCCGATTGGCACGATCGCGGTGAGACCGAAAGGTCCACCCGTGACTGGTTCCCGGCGTTAGTCCGAGAGGGTCACGACTGGATTGTCCGTCCGGTGGGCGACGTGCCGCGATTCGAGTTACGTGGCCGTCAGCACGCCGGCGGGCGCGAATCCGCAACAATATGAAAGGGAAGAAGTGCTTTCATCAGTGTCTCAATTTTACATTTGCTTGTATGGGAGGGGGGAGAAAATCAGTCTCAATTTTACATTTGCTTGTATGGGAGGGGGAGGAAATAGTCTCCTATTTTGGGCTTTTGGGGCCTGAGTTTTCCCTTTTCCCCCATTCATTTGAATGGCTGCCTCAGAAACCCAATTTTTCGTCTACTCTCAAATAAGGAGCCATTTCTCATCCTGTGTTTATGATTTTAAACCCAACAAGACCCATCTGTACTGTCTCAAGGCCTCTGTTAGTTTGTCAGTGATTGATCAGTTTTCTTGGAAATGATGTTCATAGAGTATAACCACGCCTTGCTAAGATTACACATCTACTCAATGTAACCTCACGTATAGTCAGAGATTGCTTGGAATTTGCAACAGGCTTTCTTTCCGCACGTGCCTTGTTTTATTTAATTTTACAATAAACAACCTGAACTGAACTATAACGTCTTTTCTGTTTTATAGGTGTTTAAAACATTCACGACAGCAGACAGGACAGACAGACAGAACATCCATAAATGAAAAAAAAATTAATAAAAAAATGCATTAATACATACAGATATATATTTCCATATATATTCATTTATACATATACGAGTATATGTATTCGTTTTTGGCCCTATCTCACAAAAGTGAAGTATCACTTTAAAAATTCTCGAAATCTTCACCAAAATCGAGTCAATTCTTCAGTCACACACCCAACCTCTTGACCAAATTTTGTTTGAATCTGTCCATAATGTTTTGAGACATCCTCCTCACAGACAAAGAAACAGACAGATGGGGATGAAAACAACCTCTTATCCCCCTTCGGAGGCAGAGATAAAAACGCAAAATAAAAATGCCATCAACAATAGAGTGAAGTTAAAGGCGTGCCATCACAAATCCCCACACTTCCAACCCAAAGTAATGGTAAAAAGTTCCACTAGGAACCCAATATCAAGTTCTGAGGAAAAAAATCTTACGATTCCTGTGACCTGAAGTCCTCACCCCTGGGGCATAAACAGGGGGTCAAATCCCCAAAAATCGTTACATATTTCATGCATTTCCCAATGTTGATTGCATATACAAAATTTTATTGAAAACGTCCCCGAATTGGCATTTGACATTTTGACCCTACACCAGGGCTGGGTCGAAAAAATGATACTGCTAGTGATCATAACTACGCAGTTTGGTGAATTCTGCACAACCGTTGAGGAGATAGCGTGATGGACGGATGGACAGAGAGTCGATTCAATATCCCC
Source organism: Eptatretus burgeri (assembly GCF_056783735.1). NCBI lineage: Eukaryota > Metazoa > Chordata > Myxini > Myxiniformes > Myxinidae > Eptatretus > Eptatretus burgeri. The sequence continues at coordinate 29,150,453 of NC_140966.1, read as the reverse complement.
CCACCCCGTTTCTATTCTTACTATAATTTACAGACCGGTGTGCATTTCTGTGCGGTTGTCGCACTCCTCCCACAGCCCTGGGCTGATTACATCCAAACTTGCTACATAGGATCAACATGACCCAAATTAGTGTGTTGGGGTGTTTTATCTTTGCGGTGGTCCTAGGGGGGGAGGGAGGATTTTCTCGATGTAAATGTTTACCAGGTGTATGTCCAGGTGGAAGAGGGTATTAAAAAAACCCCACCCTTTACAGTACAGTATTCCTGTTCCCACGGTTTCCATGCAGTACAGTACAGTATTCCTGTTCCCATGGTTTCAATGACCACACATTGAGACATTGGTGAAAATGTGGGGAAGCTCACAGTTGTAGACTTCGAACGGCACTCGGTGGAGAGTATACCTGCACCAGGCTAAACAGTTTACATTTTGTATCCCACGTGTTGTAATTTTACATTTTGTATCCCACGTGAAGTGTTGTAATTACGCAGTGAGAGGTATTATGAAGAGGTATTTTGAATTAGATGTTTGAATAAGGAAAACATAACCTCCCTGGTGAGCAGGTGCTTCCTGTTTTTTTTTTTTAAGTGTGGGAATAATTACTTTTTTGTACTCACAGTAAAACCTATCGAATGCAGTCAATTGTTAATACACACATCTCCACAGGATAACAAAACCTTTATCAAGTGGCCACCTGCCCAATGCATGTGGTGTGGCAGCTCTTTGTAAGTTGCCAACATTTGTGTTGTCGAAGTCCCCGATCATTGGCCAAGAGTCACCACAAACTATTACTTATTTTTAACATCCCAAATTATTCAAAGAAAAGTTATTGACCCAAGACTATCACAAACTGTGTTAACAGGGCTGATGTTACCAGAGCCAACATGAAACAGGCAATATATTGTAGACAAATGTTTTGACGTCATGTATAAACTGCAATACATGCACACCAGGTGAACATGCGTCACAAGCCCGATCCACCCCATACAACTTATTGAGGCCTATATACACAATGCATCCTCTCTTCACAAAAATGCTAAACTTCTTGAAGATGTTTAGTTGCACATTTTCATCCATACATTTAGCAACTTTTTAATTGCATGACATTTTGTCAGCAACTTTGGAAGAGTTGTGGAAAATAGACCAATACTATGTCTGGTGTTGGCTTTATGGTTAGGGTGGTAGGCTTGGGATCCTAGGATCCTGAGTTCAAATCCCACTTAGCTGTGGAATTAATACGAGGTGGGGTTGACTCTGCTTGTTCATACTTCCGAGGTCGGCAAAATGAGTGCCAGCTTGCTGGTATCCTATGTCGGAGTAGCGACCCGTCGAGGATTGTGTCCAATCGCCAAGGAGACTGCTTTGGCAGCACCAACGCTCTGCACAATGGATGGAATGACCAATACTCAAATATACAATTTGTACCTTTTTGATGCTTAACATGAATGCCATGCTGTAGAAAAGTTTCATTGTGTTTGCAGGCCTTGATAAAGGAATATTATGAGAAAGAGAAACTGTTTTTTTTATCATTCAATCAGGTTTTAACAAAATGCAGTTTCACACAAGTGAATTAATTAAGCAGTGAAAACTTCAAATCAATCTATATTCAAAGTTTCTGAATTCATATTGTACAGAAGTGGAACTGAAGACCTTTTGACTATGACTCAGCTTGCTGGGATTCTATGCATTACTGCTCTATATCTTGTGAGTAAGAAATGCAAATATGTAACAGTTTTAAATGGACTAAAGAAAGCTATTCATCGTCTGTGCCATACCTCCTCCTTCCCCCCAAAAAACACCAACAAATGGACCTTTGATAATACAGATAGTTGCAATATGCAATCATTGCTTGGCAGTAGGGGTGACCACAGAATACAGGATTTACTGAAATAACATTCTTGATATAAAACCAGAAGTAGTTTGGCCTTTCCAGAAGGAATATCAAGTTGCCCCATCCTTGTCGCAGCCAACATTTCAGTTCTCAAATGCCAATTACTGTGCAGGAATTCACTGACTCACAGAGATGGATTAAAAATATTTTTTGTGCTTGTGATCTCGATCTTTCACATGTCCAGGAGCTGGCCTGCTCTTGGTTTGTTGTCTTCTTGAAGTGAAGTTCTCACCATCATTGATTGATGGTATGAGCAGGAAGAAGGAACCGTAAATAATTCCCAAGGCACAGTATGCAGATGTGATAAGGAGAGGCAGGAAGGGTAGGGCACGGCTCCAGGTAAAGAAGTGTGCCACGTGTGGAAGGAAGGAGAGCGGGGCAAGCCCAGCTATATAAAAACACTCTGGCCAGCTCAACAAAGGGCCACCAGACCTGCATGCATGGTGGGATCATGATAAGTTCCTTCACTGTTATCATAACACTTCCCCCACCATATCAGAATGCAGCAGCAGCATCACTTTTTCAACATGATGACAATTAATTAATAATACACTGAAAAAACTGTAATAAAATGGCAAAATAGATGGTGAATAATTCTTGCCTGTGCAGGTGTGTAAGGGACCAGTAGCTATATAAAGAGAACATAAGGACCAGGATCATCTTTAATGGTAATTCTGGGGAAGCAGATGGAAGGGAAACAGGAAGTGAACAACAATTTTTGCAAAGCAAGTCCAAGTTTATTTTGAACATTGGTGAATTGGCAGCAACTTGTCAATTGCCCATGACGAGGAAGCAATTCATCTATCATGCATTCTTAACTATGAAAGCGTTCAGGACTTGTCGTTGGCTTTTTCGACATGTTATGGCAAGAAATCCAAGTCTAAATATACTCTAAATATACTCTAAATATAGTCTAAATCTACTCTAAAACAGGAAGTGTTTTGTATTTGCTAACTCTTCCTTCTAGTTTTTGGGAGATCTTGACCAAACTTGGTATGTGTACACAGGAGACTATATGCATGGGGATGCACAAAGGGGCTCAGTGTCACAATCCTCCAGGGTATTCAAGACAAATATTAAAATCTCAATGAAAGCCATGTGGGTGTAATACACAACTGTATAAGTGGTTTCTGAGCAACAAAGATATCAGACAACATCAAATGGAAGAAAAGTGTCGGAGTGTTGCAAGATGAAAGCTTCATAATTGCAGTAAAGGCATAAAGCCGTTTAAAAAAAAACCCCAAAAAACAACGTTTTGACGGCGATGATAAATAGACGTGGCAACCAAATGTGTATTTTTTAAAATAGAACAAATACAGGACATCATGAAGTATTCTGTCATACATTCTGCCAACTTGTTGCTATCTTGATTTTACCAAGAATGCTTTTAACATCGATATCACTTCCAATATAACATTCTCAGTGTGGACCCCAACTCCTTCAACATCATGCATATCTCCTGTATGATGTCTAGGTACATTTGCTTGTAACAACAATGACAATGACAATGTGACTGGCTTACCAGGCAGGGTGTGGATGAGTGGAAGCAAGGCAACATGACCAGGTAGTGAGATAAGCAGGAAGATATGCGCATCTGTCCGGCTTTGTATGGCCAGAATGCTGCACAAATGGAAACATTCAGCACTTTGTGTTTACGATCACCTGGTGCGTCATGGCTCGGATCGTTCTTAGAGTCTCAAATATCATGCGGTTGTCTGGTAACTGTATTCAGGAAACTTTACAACTAAATAAAACTTCAATAAGGCATTGGTGTGTGAGAGAATAAAAAGTTCATTTTGGAAGTTTATTAATCTTCACCTACCCGGTAGGCACACTTATCATTGAGCTGTCAAGCTTCACTTTTATTCTCGGCCTGACCATAAACTGCCAGATCAGTGCTTCAGTACCAAGCTTGCACTTATTAAATTTCAATTGAGAACGAATGATTGTTTCCACACGTCAAACACTGACATCCGATTCTTATGCAATTTAATGTATGGTAATAGTTGATGCTGTCAATATTCGCTAATAACACGTTCAATGTTTAATGCTCAAGATCACCAAGTCACGGCCATTTTTGAACTTGCTGTGCCACATTAGTACACAACTACAAGAACCAGAGTTGGTGTCAAAGCCACCCAATGCTCGCCTGTTTATACATTTTTCGTTTTTAAAAGACGAGTCTAATAATTAATATTTTTTATAAAGCATTGCAGTGAAGTATAATTATAAAGCAATGTATGTATTTGTATATTGTAATGAGTAACAAGAGCACAAGTGAGCACAATATACGCCCTAACAAGAAGGTATATACAGAATTGTGCTACTACATGGAAAACAGCATCCTGGTTGCCATGGCAACCACTTTAGATGACGAACGTATGTCGCTACACACCGTCTCCACAGTCTGTACCTATGTACCAAATATGAAACGTGAAAGTTGAAAACTTTGGGAGTTTGAGTGCAGACAGGAATGGACAGACAGACAGACAGACAGACGGACGAACGACCGGTATCACATAATACGCCCCGATATATATGTATATATATATATATATATATATATATATATATATATATATATATATATATATATATATATATATATATATATATATATATATATATATATATATATATATATATATATATATATATATATATATATATATATATATATATATCGGGCGTATAAAAAATAGTGTGGTAGACAAAAACATTAGAAAGGAAACTAGAGGGGGAGCACTCGGGAGAGTGTAAAACCTCCGCCGCCAATACTGCTGGGTCACTCAAGTGAACCTTATATCTTATTCATTAAATATGATGTCAACAGTGCTGACAGAGTTATAGTTCTTTTCTCCAACATTTTTTTTTTGGGGGGGGGGGGTGGTTGGAAATCACTTAAAACATGTAGAAATGCAAAAAAAAGAAATCGAAATTTTGTTGAAAAAAAAGTTGCAAATTTTTTTTTTCTCTAACAATTTTGTTTGGGGGTGGGGTTGGAAATCACTTAAAACATGTAGAAATGCAAAAAAATATTTTTTTTTCTCCAACAATTTGTTTGGGGGGGTGGGGGTTGGAAATCACTTAAAACATGTAGAAATGCAAAAGAAATATTTTTTTTTCTCTCAATTTTTTTTGGGGGGTTGGAAATCACTTAAAACGTAGAAATGCAAAAAAAAATTCTCGAAGAATTTTTTTTGGGGGGTGGGGGTTGGAAATCACTTAAAACATGTAGAAATGCAAAAAAAAAAAAAAAATTTCTCTAAATTTTTTTTGGGAGGGTGGGGTCGGAAATCACAAAACATGCAGAATTGCAAAAAAAAAATTCTTTTTTCTCTAAATTTTTTTTGAGGGGGGAGTTGGATATCACTTAAAACATGTAGAAATGCAAAAAAAAAAAAAAAATTCTCGAACAATTTTTTTTGGGTTGGGGGGGACCAAGTCCAAAATCTAATGGCATGATCCTTGGACCATACCTAACCCCCTCACCAAGTTTCGTCGAAATCCGTCGAGGAGTTTTTCCGTAATACAAAAAATTTAACATTTTCACGCTCACGCTGACGCTCACGCCGGGGGTATCGCTATAGCTCTCTGTTCTTCGAACAGGCGAGCTAAAAATGAATCACCACATCTATATATTAATACTGAAGGACCAATTTTGTGCTCCTCCACGCGGTCGCGTCACGTTTTTCTCGGTACTGTGACCTGGACTGAAAGAAACTTCATACCTGTAAGAGTGCATCGCACATAGTGGCAATGGTCAACCTTCGGAATCCGACTGTGACGGGGTTTCGGCTAGTTGTGAAGAATGTTTGCCATGAACTTCAGCTGGTTTGATATTCTCCTTCTCAAGGAACTTTATAATGCACCTCAGTTCCACAGCACACATGACTGTTAGCTGCCATCTTGATTTTACCAAGAATGCTTTTAACTTTGATGTCACTTCCTGTATAACTTGATCAGTGTGGACTCTAAGGGGTCCAAAGAGGTCGAAGGAGTGTCAAGGTCTGAAGGGTCTAAACTGTAGACGATATAGTTACACAAAATTTGAGGATGGAACTTTTATTGTCACATGCTTGAGAATAAAGTCTACATCACCTTTGAATGGTTTTGCTGGTCATCCCTTCTGGAGAGAAAAAAGAAGAATGCACAGATTTAACGACTTGTTCCATGTGTTGATCGAACATCCAATCTGTTGAAGTGGAAGAAACTACTGTTCGTCTGTAGATGGAATGGGATATCTTTTGACAAAAAATGGATTTTCGAGGGCAATACCTAGATAAGTGATGTATATGAAGCACAGAACAGGGTCCGCTACGTTGCCTTGAGGAACTCCAGTCTCAAATGGAAGAGGAGATGAAAAGAACATCATTCAGCAATGCTTTGATTGCATGTGTGGAGGAATTTGACAAGATATGATTGAAGGAGGCCTTGGATGCCATTGGCAGTACGCACAGAAGTGTGCCAGACAGTATCAGATGTCCGTGATATTAGAGACACAACCCTCACCCGAGGTAAATGAATGAATCCAGATTATGTGGCCCTCTTTAAACCAAGGTGACCATACATGACTGAAGTACTTTTTGGAACATCTATAAACAAGTAATTTTTAAACAATCCACCCACCAATTGTCATGGAGGAGATAATTCACCAGCATTACAACAGTCATCCGTTTACGAAACATCTGCACAAAGCTTTTGACACACCTGAGAGGGAGAATTGGCAAAAGTATGGCTTTCTCATGCACATGCCAGCCAAACAAGAAGACAGAGAGAGCACAGGCCGCCGTGGCTCTGACACAAACCAGACCTTCCCGACCAACCCACCACATCCTGTACAGGGATGGCTGATGAAAATGGAAAATAAATAAATACGTTATAAAATAAGCCATCAACAAATCTTTAATTACTCATTCTGAGACCAATGGGAAAAAACTGCTGTCAAAAAGAAGAAGGGCAAATATGAAAACGAAAACAATGCTCATCAATCCCAGCTTACCAGCATTGTGAGAATGGAGAAAAATAAGGAGACGGATGGAGCAATGGATGGCAGCACAAGATGTGACGCCTCACCAACCAAGCCACCTGTCATGGCAGCATGAGGATGTGAAGAGGAGTCTAGTAGTCCAAGTCGGGAGCCTCAGGAATTAAGGAAAGGGACAGATTTACATGGATTATTTGCCTGCTGTCCAACTTTTTATGTCTGTCCAACTGGATGTGTATAGACAAGGAGAAGGATGGTCAACTTGGTACACAGGGACCTTCGGCAGTAGCATGCCAGGAATGTCTGAGTTGCTTTGAGTTCTTTGATAGAATATTGCCTGAACTAGCCTTAAATACACTTTTAAAACTTTTGACGTCATGGGAGCTTTTCAAAAGAAAAGATAGGACGTCATCCATTCCTGAAAATAAACCAAGAGCTTGGGCAGTGACAATCACCACCTCGTGGCTAGGATTGTTTTATTTTTTTATCATCGATAGATTAACAGCCCCATTAACTTTATTGTGATAATTTGTTTTATGGTAATGGTCATAAAAAACAACAAATTTGACTGACTTTGTCACCTCAGGATCCGTTTTGATTTCCAACTTTTGCAATCAGTGCTCAACACCATGGTATTGGAATTGGTGTTGGGGAAACCAATTCAGGGAATGCTGGTTAATTGCAAAGTCCTGACAGAGCAGTGCCACGATTATCAAGGGATGGTCGAAGGAAAGACCTATCAAACCCAGTAAACACCCAATCTTGCACTGTTTAAAAACCCTCTACCATTGGCTGGTTGAATCACAAGCTTCTCCTGGTCAAAAAAACCCCACAATTTATTGCTCATGTATATCATCGCAGCAGTGTCAGCAACGACAGCCAGATGCAACAGTATTGAGTTGGGATTATTATGCTGATAAGACTCTTTTATGAGACACAATAATGGCATCAAGTTGGCCATCCTCCTTACAGGTTCTACACCTATCCAAAGAAAGACTCGGAGAGAAATTGGTACAAATGAGCATGTGGTACAAGCAAATTCTGCACAACAAATAGCAATAATAGAGACCATTTGTGTCACAAAAGCAGCATTTTAATACAACAAGGAACAAAAAATAAAAGAAATAAAATAATACAAATCAGGATGAATAACATGAGAGTGAAGTCGATGGCATGCCATCGCAAATCCCACGCTTCCCACCTAAAGCAAAGTTGAAAGATTGCAAAAAGTTCTACTCGGAATGACTCTAAATCAAAATTTGAGTTTAAAAAAAAAATCTCGTTTTGACCCCTGTGATCCAAAGTCTCCAACCCCTGGGGTATGAACCCAGGGGTCAAATCCCAAACAGTCGTTATTACTTATATATTTCATGTGTCCCCCATTGTTGATTGCATATACAAAGCTTCATTAAAAAAAAATAATAAAAAATTTAAAATGTGCCCGTAATTGCATTTTTCGGTATTTGACCTTTTGACCCTGCTGCAGTGGGTGGAGCCAAAATGATACTGCTCTTGCACCTTCTTACCATGTGATGATCATAACTACCAAGTTTGGTGAATTTGTGCCCAGCCTCCCCTCTCAGTTTAGGAGGAGATAGCATGACAGACAGACAGACACGATTACAATACTCCGGTTCTTGTTTTTTTCAGGAGTGGCGACAATGATTCTGCTCTGTCAAAGGCTGAAGGAATCCACCTCTTCTGAACAGGCAGCTAAAGCCATGAACAAATTTTATTTATTGGTTGCACCTTAATGTCTCAAAACTTTCACAGACTGAGAAAAAGGTTGGCAGATGCAATTCAACATTAGGAAATGTAGGGTGCTGGGGATGGGTAAGAACAATGAAAAGAGAGATTACATAATGCAAGGGGCAGTCTTGGAGCATGTCACATAAGAGAATGATCTGGGGGTGGTAAAAGATACAGGGAAAGGGGGGGGCGTTGGTAAGGGGGGCCGAACCAGACAACACAGTGCCAGGCAGCTATCGGTGAAGGTAACAGGGTTTTAGGTTGTATTCATAGAAGGGTAAATTGTAAATCAAAAGAGGAAGCGTCATCAAGAATATTGTGCATCGAAGGGTGTAGATGCCATAGAGAAGATTCAGCATAGGGATGCTCGATTGATTCTCGGCTGAGCTAGATTAAGCTACAAGGAGTGGCTGAAAGAGACAGGACTTTTTATATTAGAAAGGAGGTGGTTCTGGGTGTGCGCTGCCGCTCGCAACGTCGCCACAGGGCGAATCCCCCTTACCTGTGGCTAATATTTTAAACCACCCATTAGCCACTGTGGCTAATCCATGTTTTAGTGTTTTGGTTTTTTTTTTACCAGTTTTAGATGAATTTTGGGTGATTTTAGCACAGAATTCAATCTTCGTTGAGACGGCCGCCATTTTGTACGTTTTGATTACGGGAATCACGCGTAATTTCGTACTAGCTTATATATACCAACTTTAGTAGTTTTAAAGTAGTTTCTAGTAAAAAAAAAAAAAAAAAAAAATCGACCGAAATTACGCATGATTCCCATGATTCTCGTCTCAAAATTATATTAAATTTTTTTTTTTTCCGGAATGATTCGGCATGATTCGGCGCTACATGCTTCATTGGGTCAGTGGTTGCCAGGTGAGTCTTGACACAATCAGTAGTAGTACCTGGAGTAGGACGAGTTTGTTTGGATGAGAGAGTTTGTTTGGATGAGTGAGTTTGATGGGTGACTTTGGTTGGTTGGATGAGTGAAGTTGATGGGTGAGATTGGTTGTATGAGTGAGTTTGATGTGTGACATTGGTTGTATGAGTGAGTTTGATGTGTGACATTGGTTGGAAGTGTGAGTTTGATGGGTGAGATTGGTTGTATGAGTGAGTTTGATGGGTGAGATTGGTTGTTTGAGTGAGTTTGATGTGTGACATTGGTTGGAAGTATGAGTTTGATGTGTGAGATTGGTTGGATGAGTGAGTTTGATGTGCGAGATTGGTTGGATGAGTGAGTTTGACTGGCATGAGGTTGGTCCAATCCTGGTCCACAACCACCCCCATCCCTCACTACCACCTATGAAAGGCACAACGACCACACACACACACACACACACACACACACACACACACACACACACACACACACACACACACACACACACCATCCCTCACAATCACCACCTCCCCTGATGGTCAGTCACCCAACCAATCTGAACAATCCAACTCACTCATCCAACCAACCTCACCCATCAAACTCACACATCCGCCTTAAAATTAACCTATTATTTCATATTGCTAAAAAAAAAACTTTTGAATAAAATATGTGGCTATTTCCTTTCTCCTGTGGCTAATCATTCTAAACCTGGATGAGCCACAGTGGCTAATTCCTTTTGAAAGCCAGAGCACACCCAGGTGGTTGCATCAGGATCTGATGGAGATGTTCAAGATAACGAAGAGTACAGAATGAACAAGAAGGGCACTCGGAAGAGTGCATACCTCCGCCATGCAATGTCTAATCCAGCAGAACTTATAGGGCCCAATAATTCTATTTAAATATTCTGCTATTTATTGTTTTGGGCTCCATCTCTCAATGTGGTGGTCACTTTATGCATTAAAAGAATATAAAAAAATTCTCGTATCTCGATCTGGATTCAAATCTTCACCAAAATCGAAAGAATTTGTCCTTGTCATACATCCAAACTGCCAATCGAGTTGCAAAAGAATCCGTACATAACTTTTTGAGATATCCCGCACACAAACAAACAGCCAGGGGTAAAAACACAACCTCCTTCCACCTTCGGTGGCAGAGGTAACAGTACAAGTGAGAAGAGTTTTTCAGCAGAATAGACAGTGATAGGACCAGGGGCCACAGTTTCAGAGTAAAGAAAGGAGAGTTAGGACGGTATAAAGGTAGCAGAAACGGTAGATAAGTTTGAAAATGAGTATGCAAGACTATAAAGGTACAAAAATGCACAATCCTGTTTATATTAAGGCCACGTTGCGTCGTCCGACTGGTTTACAGATCACAGTGATCTTGTGCTCCTATCACAACCATTCTCTAGTACCATATTAAATTTTATCGTGCAATTTCATCCTATTCCATGCTTACCTCAGTGTGCAGTTAGATATGCCGTGTGGTGTGACGATGTTTTACATTTCACATTTGTCACTCACGACATAATCATGGCATGTACACTTTGTCCTTTGCAGCGAGCATATGGAGTAGTGTTTGCAAGTTCTGTGTGGTGAACACGTCGACTTGTGTATTTACACGGCCTTGTGGCATGCAATGCTAAAGTTGTGCCTTTTATCCCTTTCTGGAACTTGATAGGTGCTTGTATGTCCCATGTGTTAAATGTGTGGAGCAGTGTACTCAAGCTGCAGCCCGAGTTTGGTAACGCTAAAATGTATGTTTATCTCTTTTCACAACTTGGCAAAGTGCAGTGAGCAGTATGACTTGGAGGATGGTCTCTTCCTTGTTGCCAACATGCTCGGTATTGATATAACTAGTACGTGCCCGCACGTGCGTGGCCGTACGTGCGTGGCCGTATGTGCAAAAAAAAAACAAAAAAAAAAAAACTTTCAAACCGCGTGCCAGAAACAACCACACAGCCGTTCCTTCGCTCTCGCGTGCCCGTACGTGTGTGGCCGTACGTGCAAACCCCCCCCCCCCCAAAAAAAAAAAAACACCAAAAACCACACAGGCCATTCCTTCGCTCTCATAAACGACGACAGGATTGGGGCATTGTGTTTATCTATAAGAAATCGAGAAATTATTAGAATACAGTAAGTCATCACTATCCGGAAGTGGTGCGTGCCCGTAGGGAATGTTCACATGCATTCCACTAATTATCGCTTACATTGAAGTAACAACTGCTGTGATACTTATACACACAGAATTACTTAAAATCCAAATTAAAATCAAGTTTACCTCCCTGTCTTTGCTTGCCATGACATTCACTGCCATTGACCATTGCCACTCCTATGCCACGGTAACTAAATGGTGCCCTTTCCCCATCGGCCACGCCTACGCAGCAACATGTCTTGTCATTGGTTTGGTAAATAAATGGCCGCAGCAACGTGTCTTGTCATTGGTTTGGTAAATAAATGGCCACAGCAACGTGTCTTGTCATTGGTTTGGTAAATAAATGGCCAAAACTTGGGAAGCACTTGTCCGATTAATATCAAACCTTGAAAAGGCACATACTCAGGTTCCCAGCAATATACCTGGCAAGTTTCAATTATATCGGACCAGTGGTTGGCGAGAAACAGCGGTCACTCACACACACACACACACACACACACACACACACACACACACACACACACACACACACACACACACACACACACACACACACACACACACACACACACACACACACACACACACACACACACACACACACACACACACACACACACACACCTGGAATTATAGATAGATGTACTGCACTCCATCAAGTTATTGGGAAAGGCTCACAGTAACTTGTGTTATACACTTGATTTCACTGTTTATTTTCCCCCGTTGGACTTGGTCCAAAACGGGGGCTTAGGAAGTAGGTCTCGATTGTTGTGTCCGTGCATGCGTCCGTAACCATATCTGACATGTATGGAATGATTTTATTCGTACTTGGCAAAAAGACAACACATGATGGTATACATATGCCCGTCATTTTTTTTGGAGTTCAGATCCAAGATGGTCAATTCGCGGCCATTTTAGTGACCAAAAAAACCTGATGTTGAACACGTCCTCAACCATTTCTCGGACATGGATTTACCGATGTAGTTGAAACGGCGCACAGATAAAGAATGATGGCTTACGTATGCATGTCATTTTTTTACAGATCAGATCCAAGATGGCTGACTCGCAGCCCTTTTCTTACTTAAATGTATCTCCAACCATTTTTCAGACATGCGTGGACCGATTTTATTCAAACTTGACACAAGCACAGTACATGATGGCATACATGTGCAAGTCAGATATGGCAGTATGCGCTGGAGCAGTGCGTCGCAACGTCTACTTTCCGCCGGTACTCCAGGGGCCTCCGTCTGGCCGTCCTCCAGGCAGATGCCTGGCTCATCCCCATCTCCTTGAGATGCTGATCAACCTGTTGCAACCACGAGGCACGTGATCAGCCCACTGGCCTCCTCCACTCACAAGGCTCCCTCACTGAGAGAATCTGGTAAGCAGGATTAGCGTCAGGAAAATGAGCCACATGTCCATACTGCCACAGCTGACGCTCACGGATAATTATGCAGGTAACAAATCTCATTTGATTCTCTCTTAGCAACCGCTCGTTGGACAGAATGTCTGACCAGCGATATCAAAGGATTCTCCAAAAAGACCTGGTACCGAAGGAGTTAAGTGTCCATCTCGGATCCCTGGTCAGAGTCCAAATCTCACGTCCATAGAGCAAGACTGGAAGCACCAAGGACCCGAGGACTCAGACTTTCGTCCTCTTGCACAGGTACCGACAACACCACACCCCATGATCCAGTGAATCCATGGCTCCTCAGGCCCGACCCAGATGTCGATTGACCTCTGGCTCTCAGCCAGCAGAGACATGAATATCACTGCCAAGTTATGTGAATCTCTCCATGACCTCAACATCCTCGCCATAAATAGGTACAGACAGGACAGCAGCATCCAAGATATCATTGAAAGCTTGGATCGTACTTTTGACTCAGGAAACCCGTAATCACAGCGGCTCCGACTCCTCATTCAGCACCTCGATGGCCCCCAAAAGGATATCCAGAGTCTCTGCAAAGATGACTGCATCATCTGTGAAATCAAGGTCACAGATCTTGACATTCCTAAACGATGCACCGCAGCTTAATCTCTCCAACATACACAAACACCTCACTTTATTTTGCGATCTGATTAAAGATGGCCGACGAGTGGCCATTTTACTTGTACATAAATATGGGCTCGCACTTTAACTCTGTACAGCAAAATTACAAAAACAACGGGGGTATGACATGTCATGTCATTTTTACTTGTTTATCGTGGCATGTTAACGTATGTGGTATTGTCAATCTGCATACTTTTTGTGGCGTTCATGTGCTAGGAAAAGGGAGGAACTCCACAGGGAAAAGGGAGGGAAAAGGGAGGGAAAAGGGAGGGAAAAGGGAGGGAAAAGGGAGGGAAAAGGGAGGGATATTTGATGTCCAGTCCACAAAATGTACATTTTCATTGCAACAAAACTCTGTATTACAAGATCTATTCTTGCTTATGGCATCTTGGCTGCCAGGTAGCTATCATTTCTTGGAACACGGCTGAGCTGCTGATGCTGTGCCTGATGCTGTGCCCCTCTACCACTACAATGGTACTCATTTCGCCAAGCTGTTCTGAGTCAACCCCCTGGTGCATTAATTCAGCGGCCAACCGGGGCTCAAACTCAGGACCCTAGGATACCAAGCCAGGCACCCTAACCACTAAGCCAACACCAGGCTTTATTACAAGATAAGGAGATGTTAGTGTGCTTTTGCAAAAATTACAGGGGGAAATCAAAGACAATGGAAACAATCAACACAGTTGATGTGATATTAAGCTGGAATCACAACCATATGCTCAGATAGTAAAACCAAACAAGCCAACTCCTCTCCATTCTGAATGATGAATATAACAATGAACATTAACACGACGGACAGGCAGCAACTACAACATTAAAAATTAATCGGAACATACCAAGCAGGGCAACAACCTTGTCGACAGTGTTGTAAAGGGCCCAGGCATTGGCAGCCCAATAAGCATGGCACAAACCTCGGCCAAATGGGAACAACCGGCCAAGCACCAATGGCAGCTGTCCCTGGAAATAAGAAAGGAAAGAATATATTAGGGTAGTGGAATAAATGCGAAGAAAAATTAATGTACCGTAATTTAGGGTAAATCATTTATTGATATTTAAGTTTCAAGCTTGCTTTTATGGAAAATTTGGTGAAAGAGGAATCTCATTTCAAGCTCATGTTAACCTCATGACGTGCATTCCATGATCTTTCTACTCATGATATTGTTGCGTATGCCCATCACATTTATCAATGTGTTAAATTTGCAGCCATACGTACATCATTTTGCTCAGAGTAGAAGAGCTCATTTCTGTATGTGCTAGCAGCATGGCAAGATTGCACTACACACTGACAAATCCCTGGTGACATTTTTCACTGGACGACTTGCATTGAGAATGAATTGAAGTAGTCTGAAGTTTAGCTTGCTTTCACACACAACCCAAACTTCTGTCCAACGCATGAGATAGATACAACATTATTTATGGGTTACCAAGGCTATGAAGGGGCCAAAGGAAACAGCAAAGATGGCAATAACGATGCTGGCAAGGGTTAAAAAACGAAGTGGCAGGAAGGATCGCCATTTAAACTGCAAATCTGGGGGAAGAAAGATAGAGAAAATGGTTAGCATTTAGGTGAAAGGATAAAGAGCCGACAAGAGCAAAGAAAGTAACATCGACAGAAGATAGGTTGTAGATGGAAGGACAGACCTGAGAAACAGTACGAGCAAAGAAGGTGCAGAGTGATAGCAGGTGCCACGTACAAGAATATATGCTTCAGGTTTAGTAGAACAGAAAAGATCAGTGCTCCAGAAAGTGCACGGCCCTGTTGAGACATACAACTCAATAATCAAGCATGGAAATATAAATGATCAATCATATATGATTTACAAGTTAACAAGGCAGATGCTTTGAATAAACAACATATGGTTCTAGAATTAAAAGCTATGGATGCTTGCCACGACTGGTTGATGCACTAATATCTATCTATACATTTATTACTAAAACTCTCATCTTGTAGGTATGTATGTATGTATTATGTATGTTCCCGAAATACAGCCAAAATGGTACATGATAGCGCAAAAATGTTAGGGCCACCTGACTCACCATTCGCCTGCAATTTGCAGTATCAAGTTTCCTTAAAATCGGGCAACGAAAAAAATTATTAAAAAATCAATTCCCGATTCAGTCAAGTACTCTTCGGGATTATTTGATCAATGCAAACGACCTCAGCGGTATAGTTCGCTGGAGCTATCCTTTTTTTTTCTTGAAATGATTTTTTTCATCAACCGCTGTCACAACGGGAACCCAACGGGTTCACGGGTCGTCTAGTATACCATAAAAACCAGTCATTCGTGGATTCGCAAAACACAGCTATTCATGGTATTGTGACGTCCACGGGACTTGAACAGTCCCGCCAACGTAGAATGAGCCGAAACGATGGAGGCGATTTATTTATTTATAACCCAAACATGGCGGTTCTAATCGCTCTGCTGCAAACGGGACGAGGAAGGTGGCACGAGTCACTTTTCACTGAGTTGATGATGTTTATTCTTTTTTTACCACTGACCAGAAATAACAAGACTCGGCAAGAAGAGGGATCCGGGGCGATTCGACGGGATGGTGTGGGATCGGGCGTGGGGAAAAACACAGACAATTCCAATGAATATACAGTTCTCAATCCCTCTAAGGCGCCAAGCAGACACACACACACACACACACACACACACACACACACACACACACACACACACACACACACACACACACACACACACACACACACACACACACACACACACACACACACACACACACACACACACACACACACAACGTAGCTATCTCTGGTGGTCAGGCTGGACCGTGGTGTGGACGCAACTGTCCCTGGATCGGCGCCGGACGAGCCGGCCTTGCTCTCGCCAGGGGGGGGCAGGAGAAACCGCGGTGCTGTCG
>NC_140966.1:29083868-29128868 GCF_056783735.1 Eptatretus burgeri | reverse complement strand
CCTTTGCAGAAAAGCATCCCCAAATAATGATGTTTCCACCTCCATGCTTCATGGTTGGGATGGTGTTCTTGAGGTTGTACTCATCCTTCTTCTTCCTCCAAACACAGCAAGTGGAGTTTAAACCAAAAAGCTCTATTTTGGTCTCATCAGATCACATGACCTTCTCCCATTCCTCCTCTGGATCATCCCGATGGTCATTGGCAAACTTCAGACAGGCCTGGGCATGCGCTGGCTTGAGCAGAGGGACCTTGAGTGCGCTGCAGGATTTTAATCCATGACGGCGTAGTGTGTTACTGATGGTTTATTTTGATACTGTGGTCCCAGCTCTCTTCAGGTCATTGACCAGGTCCTGCCGTATAGTTCTGGGCTGATCCCTCACCTTTCTCATGATCATTGAGGCTCCACGAGGCGAGATCTTGCATGGAGCCCCAGACCGAGGGAGATTGACTGTTATCTTGAACTTCTTTCATTTTCTAATAATTGCGCCAACAGTTGTTGCCTTCTCACCAAGCTGCTTGCCTATTGTCCTGTCACCCATCCCAGCCTTGTGCAAGTCTATAATTTTGTCCCAGATGTCCTTCGACAGTTTTCTGGTCTTGCCCATTGTGGAGAGGATGGAGTCTGATTGATTGAATGTGGACAGCTGTCTTTTATGCAGATAACGAGTTCAAACAGGTGCAGTTAATACAGGTAATGAGTGGAGAATGGGAGGGCTTCTTAAAGACAAAACTAACAGGTCTGTGAGAGCCGGAATTCTTACTGGTTGGTCGGTGATCAAATACTTATTTCATGCAATAAAATGCAAATTAATTATTTTAAAATCATACAATGTGATTTTCAGGATTTTTATTTTAGATTCCGTCTTTCACAGTTGAAGTGTACCGATGATAAAAAAATTACAGACCTCTTCGTGTTTTGCAAGTGGGAAAACCTGCAAAATCGGCAGTGTATCAAATACTTGTTCTCCCCACTGTATATACTTGTAACGACACTTGCAGTCCATACAACTCCAACTTCAACCTCCACCCCCCCACCCCCTCTCCTTTCTCCCAAACATGATTAATAGTAAATCTCATCATTTTAAACTTTCCTAGTGCTTCGACAAACCCCAGATATGACCTTCCCGTCAGTGTTAAGAAGCCCAATTTACTTTGTTACTAGGGACTTCTCCGCATGCGCACCAAGCATTCTGGGACAGATTACGTCATTTGAAAAGCATCATATTTAGCTAAGATGGAAATTAACATTCAGGGAAAAAGGTTGTGAACCTGCTTGTATATTTTGGTGCATAGGAAATAAACATGTACAAGCTGTTGTTTGCCTGACATTGCAGCTTAGACAGGCAAACAGCGTAACTGCTTAAAAAAAAATTGAATCCAGCAATTCCCAAACCTTGCTGGTTTGTTGTGCCACTTGCTTTTTACCTCTAAAGTTATTTGTTCACAATGAGCAATTTCTTTCAAGTGTGCAAAAGGCACAAAATCACAACCAACTAACCAGACTCGGTGTAATGGTTAAAGCGTCCACTTTTAAAATGGTAGGTGTCACTTCCTTGCTTGATGCTCAGCAATTAAAAAGGACAGAGCACTGACAATCCCCATCGGTTGACATGCATGGGGAGGAGGAAATTCCTTCTTAGGAAATGCCCTGCTGAGTCCGTTGAGAAAGGCAGCACCATTGTTATAACGTCGCCAGTACCCAGAGTACCCTGGGAAGTGATGGCACTTCCCTCAAGCTCAATGGCAGTGTTAAATGTTTGTCTCGTCAATATGTCCATGTGTGTGTGAGTTGCAGCTCCATTACAAGTCTTCGACCTTGTATATAAAAATATTTTTTAAATGATACATTTTACAATCTCTGTAATGCTATTAACATGTGCCTCAACTACGGATTCATTCTAAGGTTTGAAAATAAAATGTAATGTGCACCTGTAAAGGTAATGCAATAGGTTAGCAATGATTCAGAAATTAGTTTCCAAAACAGAGGAGGGTTAAGCACAATATCACATTTGAGTCATGAGCTATTACAATCATTTGAGGTGAAGGGCCCAACCAATGGATGGAATAATGGATGCTTGGTTATTACACTATGCAACTCGACAAATGGAAAAGCAGAGAAACATTTACCTGCTGGATCTTAGCCAGTGAAAGTAACAAGATTCCCAGCAGAAAACCATTGTATTGGAAGTGAATGTCTGGTCATCGAGTCAAGGTGAAATGTTTGGTCACCATCAGTATACACACAAAAATGTACGAGGTTGACAGGGACTTTCTAATTGGAGAAAAATCAAGAAGTACAGGGTTGTTGTTGAAAACTTCACCTATTTCTTGAGGTGTTCCTCTGCTACATTGACATTGACACTTGCAACATGTGATATCACATTGATTCCATCAGAATAAAAACCTTTGGGATGGATATAAAGGTTTGTTGAAAATTTGATGACAAAAGCTCAAGTGGTAAAACATTTATGGCCTAGACAGACAGACAAGCAATTGTGAAACCCGTCTCCTGTTGCACGGGTGGACTAACATTTCAAAACAACAATGTATCAGGATTTGTATATCATGTGTGCTACATTATAAATAATCACTCCCCTCCTACTCGAGAGGTGAATATGCAACTGCTCAATCCCCTCCACCCCTTTGTGCATTTATAATATGGAGATAGCCCCATAAAACTAACTTTGTCACAGTGATATAAACACTCCAAACACAGCTGTCAACTCGGACATTTATCAGACGAGAGGATAACAGTTAATTGGCTATGGGGAAACAATGGCACAAAGAAAAGAAATGCATCACAAACCTAGGAGGCCATGAGAGTGTAAAGTAACAATTTGGAAAAAGGATACGGTCTACTATTAGTAGGCCAACATTCCCCACAAGGAGAATGAATAGCACTTGGGAAGGATGATCCACTGTCCAAGGTTTCTGACGTTGTCCAGCAAATATCCCACTCCACCTACAAAAACAAAGATGAAATGATTTAATCATTCACTTTTGCGAACTCCTTTAACAGATTCTTAACCTTTACCACCCCTTCTTCTGTACCCATCTCATTCAGCCTGAAAATTTTATTAATCACAAGCATGTGAAGTCCAGCCATATCCTGAGGTTTAATGATGTGTGTATGAATACAAATGTTATAGTGTGTAGGACTATGGATGTACAGGTAATTATCCAGAAGATAAATCTGGATAGGTAGTTTGAGAATTTTAAAATATTAAGTTACACTGATCTCAAAACTGTTGCGAAACCATGGTGAGCTGCTTGCTTATCAGCACCCTGCAACAATTGCACATTAGCCTTTTCACAGATGTAGATTTTTCATGATCACAAACCAAAGTGCAGGTGAAAAAGATAAAATAGTACATTTAGGATTAAAAAACTAAAATCATTCTCAGTGAATCTGACTTCTTGGGTCAAGGAACACAAAGTCTTTTGCACGATACTCAAAAGCCAGATTGCTTTAACATGACAGATATATATATATATATATATATATATATATATATATATATATATATATATATATATATATATATATATATATATATATATATATATATATATATATATATTTCCACTGAACCAAATATTGGATTTTGCTTGGTTAATATTCAGCCGTTGCAAGGTGCTCGTTTCAAATTAGGAAAAGTAAACGTTTCACCAAAGTTCCAAATAATTCCATTCATGTCGCCTCTTCTTGACTGCTAATTCTTATCGTGCATCGGGGTCTAATCTTATTAATTTATATAGTAGAATGAAGAACAAGTCTTGTCACTGAAGGCTCGTGTTGATCGCCCCCAACCACTCCCCCACCACCCCCACTTAATTTGAGGTGTGCGTGTGTGTCTGTGTGTGTCTGTGTGCGTCTGTGTGTGTGTCTGTGTGTGTGTGCGTGTGTGCGTGTGCGTGTGTGCGTGTGTGTCTGTGTGCGTGTGTGTCTGTGTGCGTGTGTGTCTGTGTGCGTGTGTGTCTGTGTGCGTGTGTGTCTGTGTGCGTGTGTGTCTGTGTGCGTGTGTGTCTGTGTGCGTGTGTGTCTGTGTGCGTGTGTGTCTGTGTGCGTGTGTGTCTGTGTGCGTGTGTGTCTGTGTGCGTGTGTGTCTGTGTGCGTGCGTGTCTGTGTGCGTGCGTGTCTGTGTGCGTGCGTGTCTGTGTGCGTGCGTGTGTGTCTGTGTGCGTGCGTGTGTGTCTGTGTGCGTGCGTGTGTGTCTGTGTGCGTGCGTGTGTGTCCGTGTGCGGGCGTGTGTGTCTGTGTGCGTGGGTGTGTGTCTGTGTGCGTGCGTGTGTGTCTGTGTGCGTGTGTGTCTGTGTGGGGGTGCGCCTGTGCGCCTGTGTGTGCCTGCGGGTGCCTGTGTGTGTCCGTGTGTGTCTGTGTGTATCTGTGTGTGTCTGTGTGTGTCTGTGTGTGTCTGTGTGTGCCTGTGTGTGCCTGTGTGTGCCTGTGTGTGCCTGTGTGTGCCTGTGTGCCTGTGTGTGTCTGTGTGTGTCTGTGTGTGTCTGTGTGCGTGTGTGTGCCTGTGTGCGCCTGTGTGTGCCTGTGTGTGCCTGTGTGTGCCTGTGTGCGCCTGTGTGCGCCTGTGTGCGCCTGTGTGCGCCTGTGTGCGCCTGTGTGCGCCTGTGTGCGCCTGTGTGCGCCTGTGTGCGTCTGTGTGCGTCTGTGTGCGCCTGTGTGCCTGTGTGTGCCTGTGTGCGTCTGCATGCGCCTGTGCGTGCGTCTGTGCGTGCGTGCGTCTGTGCGTGCGTGCGTCTGTGCGTGCGTGCGTGCGTGCGTGCGTGCGTGCGTGCGTGCGTGCGTGCGTGCGTGCGTGCGTGCGTGCGTCTGTGCGTGCGTGCGTCTGTGCGTGCGTGCGTCTGTGCGTGCGTGCGTCTGTGCGTGCGTGCGTCTGTGCGTGCGTGCGTCTGTGCGTGCGTGCGTCTGTGCGTGCGTGCGTCTGTGCGTGCGTGCGTCTGTGCGTGCGTGCGTCTGTGCGTGCGTGCGTCTGTGCGTGCGTGCGTCTGCGTCTGTGCGTCTGCGTGCGTCTGTGCGTCTCTGCGTGCGTCTGTGCGTCGCGTGCGTCTGTGCGTCTGCGTGCGTCTGTGCGTGCGTGCGTCTGTGCGTGCGTGCGTCTGTGCGTGCGTGCGTCTGTGCGTGCGTGCGTCTGTGCGTGCGTGCGTCTGTGCGTGCGTGCGTCTGTGCGTGCGTGCGTCTGTGCGTGCGTGCGTCTGTGCGTGCGTGCGTCTGTGCGTGCGTGCGTCTGTGCGTGCGTGCGTCTGTGCGTGCGTGCGTCTGTGCGTGCGTGCGTCTGTGCGTGCGTGCGTCTGTGCGTGCGTGCGTCTGTGCGTGCGTCTGTGCGTGCGTGCGTCTGTGCGTGCGTGCGTCTGTGCGTGCGTGCGTGCGTCTGTGCGTGTGTCTGTGCGTGCGTGCGTGCGTGCGTGCGTGCGTGCGTCTGTGCGTGCGTCTGTGCGTGCGCGCGTGTCTGTGCGCGCGTCTGTGCGCGCGTCTGTGCGCGCGTCTGTGCGCGCGCGCGCGTCTGTGCGCGTGCCTGTGCGCGTGCGCGCGTCTGTGCGCGTGCGCGCGTCTGTGCGCGTGCCTGTGCGCGTGCGCGCGTGCGCGCGTCTGTGCGCGTCTGTGCGCGTGCGCGCGTCTGTGCGCGTGCGCGCGTCTGTGCGCGTGCGCGCGTCTGTGCGCGTGCGCGCGTCTGTGCGCGTGCGCGCGTCTGTGCGTCTGTGCGTGTGCGCGCGTCTGCGAGTGCGTGTGCGTGCGTCTGTGCGTGTGCGAGTGCGTGTGCGTGCGTCTGTGCGTGTGCGTGCGTCTGTGCGTGTGCGTGCGTCTGCGTCTGTGCGTGTGCGTGCGTCTGTGCGTGTGCGTGCGTCTGTGCGTGTGCGTGCGTCTGTGCGTGTGCGTGCGTCTGTGCGTGTGCGTGCGTCTGTGCGTGTGCGTGCGTCTGTGCGTGTGCGTGCGCGTGCGTGTGCGTGTGTCTGTGCGTGCGCGTGCGTCTGCGCGTGTGCGCCTCCGTGTGCGTCTGGGCGCCTCCGTGTGCGTCTGGGCGCCTCCGTGTGCGTCTGGGCGCCTCCGTGTGCGTCTGGGCGCCTCCGTGTGCGTCTGGGCGCCTCCGTGTGCGTCTGGGCGCCTCCGTGTGCGTCTGGGCGCCTCCGTGTGCGTCTGGGCCCCTCCGTGTGCGTCTGGGCCCCTCCGTGTGCGTCTGGGCCCCTCCGTGTGCGTCTGGGCCCCTCCGTGTGCGTCTGGGCCCCTCCGTGTGCGTCTGGGCCCCTCCGTGTGCGTCTGGGCGCCTCCGTGTGCGTCTGGGCGCCTCCGTGTGCGTCTGGGCGCCTCCGTGTGCGTCTGGGCGCCTCCGTGTGCGTCTGGGCGCCTCCGTGTGCGTCTGGGCGCCTCCGTGTGCGTCTGGGCGCCTCCGTGTGCGTCTGGGCGCCTCCGTGTGCGTCTGGGCGCCTCCGTGTGCGTCTGGGCGCCTCCGTGTGCGTCTGGGCGCCTCCGTGTGCGTCTGCGCGCCTCTGTGTGCGTCTGCGCGCCTCCGTGTGCGTCTGCGCGCCTCCGTGTGCGTCTGCGCGCCTCCGTGTGCGTCTGCGCGCCTCCGTGTGCGTCTGCGCGCCTCCGTGTGCGTCTGCGCGCCTCCGTGTGCGTCTGCGCGCCTCCTTGTGCGTCTGGGCGCCTCCGTGTGCGTCTGGGCGCCTCCGTGTGCGTCTGGGCGCCTCCGTGTGCGTCTGGGCGCCTCCATGAGTGTGGGCCCCTCCATGAGTGTGCGCCTCTGTGGGTCTGTCTGTCTGTCTGTCTCTCTGTCTGAGAGGGAGGGGGGGAGGTGAGAGAGAGACAAAAAGAGACACACAGAGACACGTGGAGGGACGGAGGGACAGAGGGACAGAGGGACAGAGGGACAGAGAGACACAAAACAGACTATCTCTGTATCTCTGAATGTATGTGTATCTCTCTCTCTCTGTCTCTGCGCGCGTCTGTCTCCGTCTCTCCGTCTCTCCGTCTCTCCGTCTCTCCGTCTCTCCGTCTCTCCGTCTCTCCGTCTCTCCGTCTCTCCGTCTCTCCGTCTCTCCGTCTCTCCGTCTCTCTGTCTCTGTCTCTCTGTCTCTGTCTCTCTCTCTCTCAGTGCGTGTTCCTCTCTCTCTCTCAGTGCGTGTTCCTCTCTCTCTCTCAGTGCGTGTTCCTCTCTCTCTCTCAGTGCGTGTTCCTCTCTCTCTCTCTCAGTGCGTGTTCCTCTCTCTCTCTCTCAGTGCGTGTTCCTCTCTCTCTCTCTCAGTGCGTGTTCCTCTCTCTCTCTCTCAGTGCGTGTTCCTCTCTCTCTCTCTCTCAGTGCGTGTTCCTCTCTCTCTCTCTCAGTGCGTGTTCCTCTCTCTCTCTCTCAGTGCGTGTTCCTCTCTCTCTCTCTCAGTGCGTGTTCCTCTCTCTCTCTCTCTCAGTGCGTGTTCCTCTCTCTCTCTCTCAGTGCGTGTTCCTCTCTCTCTCTCTCAGTGCGTGTTCCTCTCTCTCTCTCTCAGTGCGTGTTCCTCTCTCTCTCTCTCTCAGTGCGTGTTCCTCTCTCTCTCTCAGTGCGTGTTCCTCTCTCTCTCTCTCAGTGCGTGTTCCTCTCTCTCTCTCTCAGTGCGTGTTCCTCTCTCTCTCTCTCAGTGCGTGTTCCTCTCTCTCTCTCTCAGTGCGTGTTCCTCTCTCTCTCTCTCTCTCAGTGCGTGTTCCTCTCTCTCTCTCTCTCTCAGTGCGTGTTCCTCTCTCTCTCTCTCTCAGTGCGTGTTCCTCTCTCTCTCTCTCTCAGTGCGTGTTCCTCTCTCTCTCTCTCGGTGCGTGTTCCTCTCTCTCTCTCTCGGTGCGTGTTCCTCTCTCTCTCTCAGTGCGTGTTCCTCTCTCTCTCTCTCTCTCAGTGCGTGTTCCTCTCTCTCTCTCGGTGCGTGTTCCTCTCTCTCTCTCGGTGCGTGTTCCTCTCTCTCTCTCGGTGCGTGTTCCTCTCTCTCTCTCGGTGCGTGTTCCTCTCTCTCTCTCGGTGCGTGTTCCTCTCTCTCTCTCGGTGCGTGTTCCTCTCTCTCTCTCGGTGCGTGTTCCTCTCTCTCTCTCGGTGCGTGTTCCTCTCTCTCAGTGCGTGTTCCTCTCTCTCTCTCAGTGCGTGTTCCTCTCTCTCTCTCAGTGCGTGTTCCTCTCTCTCTCTCAGTGCGTGTTCCTCTCTCTCTCTCAGTGCGTGTTCCTCTCTCTCTCTCAGTGCGTGTTCCTCTCTCTCTCTCTCAGTGCGTGTTCCTCTCTCTCTCTCAGTGCGTGTTCCTCTCTCTCAGTGCGTGTTCCTCTCTCAGTGCGTGTTCCTCTCTCAGTGCGTGTTCCTCTCTCTGTGCGTGTTCCTCTCTCTGTGCGTGTTCCTCTCTCAGTGCGTGTTCCTCTCTCTCAGTGCGTGTTCCTCTCTCTGTGCGTGTTCCTCTCTCTGTGTGTGTTCCTCTCTCTGTGTGTGTTCCTCTCTCAGTGTGTGTTCCTCTCTCTGTGTGTGTTCCTCTCTCAGTGTGTTCCTCTCTCAGTGTGTTCCTCTCTCAGTGTGTGTGTGTGTGTGTGTGTGTGTGTGTGTGTGTGTGTGTGTGAGTGTGTGTGTGTGTGTGTGTGTGTGTGTGTGTGTGTGTGTGTCTCTCTCGGTCCCTCTCTCTCTGTCTCCCTCTGACCCTTTCTCTGTCTGTCTCTGTATCTCTCTTTCTCTTTCTCTCTCTTTTCCCGATCGTTCATCTACCTCCTTGCTTGTGTGCAGATGTCCCCCCCATCAAGCGAGTAGTTTGGTTGAGTGGCTGAAGACTTGTTTCTTTCTCCACCTGATAGTCTGGGTTTGAGTCGCACAAATGCTCACGATTGTCAAACTGCACTTGGCAAGCATGGTTAGTACCTCTAACAACCCTCAACCCAAGCCTTCATCCTGCATGGGACTAAAATAGCCTGTTTAAGGTTTAACGTTTTTATATCTACCCATCATTATTTCACCTTTCTATCCACAGTTTCCTTGATCTTAAATGTATCAGGTTGAATGCAAAAAGCCC
Source organism: Eptatretus burgeri (assembly GCF_056783735.1). NCBI lineage: Eukaryota > Metazoa > Chordata > Myxini > Myxiniformes > Myxinidae > Eptatretus > Eptatretus burgeri. The sequence continues at coordinate 29,119,860 of NC_140966.1, read as the reverse complement.
AAATTCTCCATAATCCGCAAAGTATGCCATATCTGAAAAAGCCATAACCTTATTGAGCCTTACCATCACACTTATCCACACTCCAGAACCCACCTCATACCCCTATCCCCATTTATAAGGGCTGTGCATACTCGCTGGCAGCAAGGAACAGTGTGACGTCACTGGCGATAACTGAGAGTCGATGGAAGAAAATTCCAGCAGGTGTGGGTGGTGATATCACACCCAGCTGAACGAAAGATGGGTCAACAAGCCATGCCACATTTGACAAGATCCATTCACACCAAGCAAACAATGGAGGGTAGTCCAATGTCCACTGAGATGAAGCCTAAAACACAAGGAAATGCATGATAGTGAGAAAAGCAAATGAAGAGGAAAGGGAGGAAAAGGAGAAATTGGGGTGAAGAAAAAAGTTGTCATACGTGGAGAACAGGATGAAGAAAAGTATTGTTACGGGGCTAGGGGGATCGTCCGTGAGCACGACAGCTCTGATGGAGCCACGAGCCGGCTCGAGCGATCACACGGAATGCAAAGGTCGTCACCCCGGATAACTCAGGAACTGACGGGTCCCCTATCGGACCGATCTTCGCCAATGGATAGGCCACGTGGGGTAGGGTCGATTGCCAACTTCAATTTACCAAAGTACCCACGTGGTCCGACGCCCGGGGAAGTTCACCCTCGGCCGACTTTGTCCGAATTGAGTCGCTATCGCCGACTCGGATCCAGCGTAACCGAGTGGAATTACCAAAGTCGGGCCGGACCAAATGAACAAGTTACTAACACTAATCCTCAAACACGCGTCATATCGAGCCAAGGAAAGAAACACAAAACAAGCTGATACATTTAACAATTGGGGTTTATTTATACAGTAATAATGGGGAACTAGGGAACACAAAAGAGCAGAACTATACCGAATATCAGAAATGCAATGCAATATGTACAGCACACAAAGCACTTAACAGTTCTCTACTTGTTAGACGGGCCCACGGACACACATACGCACCCAATAAATGGTGGCTGATGCCTTTAATACGGACTTCAGTTCGGAGGGACAGATGAGCTGAAGCCCAGGGTCTGCCTCGGACCTTTCCACCTCGTGTGGTTTTCAAGCTGTTCGGACCGGGCACCAGCGTGGGCAAGCTGGATCCAATCACCGTGAGCCGCGATCCTTTTCGAGCCCCGGCGGATCCCATCGCGCTCCGGACCACATGCTGGTGAGACGAGGGGCCGATCCTTCCCGGAGATAAGTCGCTTCCCCCGAAGAAACACCGACCAAGATGAGGTCAAGGAGTCACACCAAGCCGAGAACCAAGCAGAGACCACGAAGAGCTCCACGAACCAAAAAGAGCCAGCCGAACTAGACCAGGAAGCAGAGCAACAGCCACCACACAAGTCGACTGCACGACTCGACCACGACTCCAACAACTCTCAACCAACGACCACCACCAACCCCCGGCTCCAACAACTCCCCAACAAGAACCAACTCGAGCCAAGCAGAGGGTCCCTTTCTCATTCCTCTTCGCCCCGCCTCGCTTCGCTTCGGCACGACTGATGCGCCGCCCCCCGCATCTGTGGGTGGGGGCTGTTTACCTTGCTGAATCTCGTGACGACCCGTTGAATGTTGAATCACGGGACGGGAGGGTTCTCCTTTGTTGTTCTGACCTAACTATTAAAATAAATCACAGCATATTTACACAGATTTACCCATTAAACAATGGAAGGCGAGCTATCTATGGAACACGTACTTACTGAGATAACTGAGCTAAAAGGACCTGAATGTTGAGTGCGATCGTGGTTTCCAGATTCGCAACAGTATTAAAGAGGAAGAAGAGAGGTTGCCAAACAGGTAGTGATGAAGAATATTCATTCTTCATCCAAACAGAGGGTTTTGTGAGGCAGTCTGGTGAAGGGTTTTGAAGGATATGCACATTTTTGGGATTTTAGTACCACGAACAGCAACATTAGTACCACTAACATCTGCAACTGGTCCAGACGGCATCAGCCCACGTGTCCGAAGAACCTGCTCCTCTGCTCTTGCTCACCCTCTCTCTATTCTATTCACCCTCTCATTTTCTCAAGGTCATCTGCCATCTGCTTGGAAATAAGTAAACATTACTGCCCTGCACAAAAAAGGTGCAAAAACAGATCCCTGCAACTGCAGAGCAATCAGCCTTCTCCCAATCATGAACAAGGTTATGGAATCCATCATCGCTTCAGTCATTAAATCCTTCCTCTTCTCCAATGGCCTGACTTCCGATCATCAATTTGGTTTCAGACCAGGTCACTCTACCTTGGATATGCTGCTTCTGCTCTCCCAACAATGGATGGAGGTCCTCAATGCCGGACATGAAATTAGAGCCATATCCCTTGAGATATCGCGTGCTTTTGACATGGTCTGGCACCCTGCCCTGCTCACCAAACTCTCTTCCTATGGTATCCAAGGCCATTTCCACTCATTACTCGCAGACTTCTTCTCCTGTCGCAGTCACGTGTGGCCCTAAGTGGTTCTTTCATCCCCTCTTCCTGTCCAGGCTGGAGTCCCTCAAGACAGCGTTCTGGGCCCTGTTCTTTTTCTGGTTTTCATCAATGATCTCTCTGACTCGATGGAAAATTCTCTTTATCTCTTTGCTGATGACTCCACCCTCTGCCGTACCATCTGTCATCCCTCAGAGTGGCATGCAGCAGCTTCTTCGCTCACTGCAGATCTGGGTAAAATCACAAACTGGGCCAACACGTGGAACATGTCTTTCAATCTGGATAAATCTCACACTCTCACTTTGTCTCTCTGAAAGGACCGTTTGGACCCCCCCCCACCCCCATCCCATCTACTTTCTCAACAATCCTCTGAAAGAAGTCCTTTCTTTTAAGCTTCTGGGTCTCACTTTCTGCCATGATGTTTCCTGGGAAAGCCACATTTCCAACCTGGCCTCCAAAGCCAGTCGCCGACTGGGAATCCTCCGTCATGCAAAGTCCTTCCTCAGCCCACCTGAGCTCCTGACCACATACAAAGCTTTTGTCTGCAGCCTGATGGAGTACTGCTCTCCCTTCTGGGCTGGTGCTCCTGCCTCCCACCTTTCTCGGCTTCACGCTGTGGAAAGCAAGGCATTTCGGATCATTAGCATCTCCCGCAATGAGGCTGAGTCTTTGGGCCTCTCACTCTCTCACCGCAGGCAGGTCGGTTGTCTTTGTCTTCTGCCGTCTCCACTCCGGTCTCGCCACCCCCTCCCCCGGCTCTGTCTGCAATTTGTCCCCACCATATTTCTGCAGGGCGCTCAAGGTCTGCCAACAACCCCCTTCTGGTAAAACTACCAAAATCACGAATCACTGCTCACCTTCACTCTTTCATTCCTCTTTTTCCCCACCTTTGGAATAAACTCCATCACTCTGTTCAATCCCATTCTTCCCTCCAGGCCTTCAAAACAGCTGTTCAACACCAACTCTTGTCGTCTCCCATCCAAATCCTCGATCTTTACTACCACTGTTAATCCACCTCCTTCAAATTCTCTGAATGTCTCTGTTCCCCACTGTTTTGTCCTTCCCACTCCCACCAGTCTTGTCTCATGCTCCACTCGCTGTGCATTGTATGTTAGCTCTCATATGAGCCTCGACAAGGTATAGAAAAAAAACTTTGAAAGAGCAGTAATGGAAAGGCCAGCAAGTTTCATGCAGCGAACTATTGATTTGCGTTTGACACTTTCTGATGGTAGTTAGGCTGGCAGGCAGTTTAATATGAACTTTGAGCACATTGAAGCTGCAAAGGAGGCTGAGACAGGTACAAACGTGCACCATCTTAAATGTCATCAATATCTTGTCGTTTTTGTTCAGGGAACTATATTGTTAAGGAAACAGAGCGATCTCATGCCAATTGCTCCATGATGGGATAACATGAACGCCGCACTCTTTACAGAGCATCAGCGTTTCTTGTTTTCTGCCCCAGCAGTTCATTGGCAAGGGTTATGCTGGGTGGTTTGCCATCACCTTCCCAGCAGTCAGTCAGGACATGATTTTGTAATTCGTTCAAGGTGTCAGTGATAGCTAACCGGTGTACGCTTTACGAAGGACACCATGGGATCTTTCCCGTCTGCCAACTAATGTCGGCAGATGGGAAGCCAGTTTAACATCCATCCGAGGGACGGCACACGCATTGATGAATCACCCTGCCTGTGAAACACCAGGATGACAGTTTATATCTGAGTCTGGATGCGAACCCAGGCTACACACTCAGAGGCAAGTGTACATTCATCTGTGCTATTCTGAAGCCCCATATGTTCCATGGCAGTACTTAATAAAACAGCAACAGTGCTGTCATGTTACATGTTGCCGTATTAAAATGGTGAACGAATGGTTATCGTTTCACAAATGGCCGCATCCATCTCAATGTGCAGTAGGAAACACGATGCAAGTTTTACACTGTACATGTGGTACAGCAAGGATAGCATCCCCACAGCGAGTATACCTCCTCCCATGCAGCAAGCACAGTGGTCGATGTGCACGTTTCATGACATTAGATAACAGAGTAGTGTATGCATGATTCATGCAACAAGCTGACAGTGGTGAATGTACATTCCATACAGTGAACATGTGGGTCAGTACAGCAATTTTATAAAGCCCAGTTAGCAGGAATAGAGGCTGAAGCATATTTTGTGCTCCCAGGTTGTTCCATACATATTGATCCAAGCATATGGTGCATGTACCTTACAAGGTTATGGGGCAAGGTTCACATTGACCTGTGCTGTACGTTTCATTATTCATGTCATGTAATTGGGAAACATGTTCATGTGCGTGGTATTGTTAACACTTGGAAGCAAACTAATTATTGCACATTTTATATTCTTATTGTTAGGTGGTGGGCTTGGGATCCGAGGATCCTGAGTTCAAATCCCCCTTTCTGTTTAATTAATACCAGGTGGGGTTGACTCGGCCTGTCATCCTTCCGAGGTCGGCAAAATGAGTACCAGCTTGCTGGTATACTGTGTCGGAGTGTCGACCCGTCCAGGATTGTGTCCAATAGCCCAGGAGTCTACTTGGGCGGCACCATCGCTCTGCACAGAGTATGGTCCCAATGGATGGATATTCTTATTCATTACTCTGTTAAAATGAGACTACACCATATTCGAAACATGAGTTTGTGTCTGGTACTGTACTGCCAGCAGATTCACAACCCTGTGATTGTATTTTGATGCAAATGCATTCACATTTGACATTGACATTTGAATTGAACAATCATAATCACCTCTTGGTACCACTGGGAAAGCGGAAGGTTGTGCGTTATCGCGAGCCAATTCCTGTGCACATCAAAGTCCGTTGAGTAACTGTGGGGATGGGGGGGGGGAGGGAAGAGGTAATAGTAGTAGTCGCAGTAGTAGTGGTAGTCGACCACAGGATTTAAAACTGAACTGTAATTAAAATCTCAATCACTCTGTTGCACAAATCTACATGCAAAAGTTTTCATACAAAACCACAATTAAGGAAATCATTAAGTTATACTTCCAATGTTTAATACTTCTTTTTGAATCCAATTCAATCACTTGCTTTTCCAACTCATTCTGTTTTAATATTTTTTGGTACAGATGGTTAAGGCTCATGGATGGGCTGGAGCAGAATGGAAAGGGGGAAACACCAATTGCAGAATATAAGTGAGTTATCAAGGGGGAGGGAAGGGGAGCACACATTGGGGCAGGGTTGAACAAGCTGCACAGAAGCTGAATGAAACAGAGAAAGAAAGGGAAGAGGAAGGTGGGGATGAAGCAGAAGTGGAACAAACCAATTGACAACTAACAAAGGAAAAGAGGTGAGGGAGAGGGGTGCAATCACAATAACCTGGAAAAGGGGAGTACTTGGGAATGGGGTCATTTTGGGGTGAAAGAGATCATGAGTATTGCATGTGGGTAGTGGTGAACCTGAGGAGTGGTGAACGGCTGTCTTGAAGCCCTGGAGGAAGGAATGGGACTGAACAGACAGACCGGGGAAGTTTGTTCCACAGGTAAGAGGAACAAATGAGTGGAGGTGAGCAGTGAGGTTGGATTTGGGGAGTTTACAAGAAGATGGTCATTCGCACACCGTGTGCATCCTGCAGAAACCTGGGAGACAGAGCCAAGAGAGAGGGCAGAGAGTGCAAGACCAAAAAACGAGGCGTTCGAATACAGAGAGGCCACCAACCTGCCTGCGACGTCACAGTAACAGGCCTGGACACTCAGCTTCGTCGCAGGTATTTCCAAACACCTCTCGTCATGGCATATCATGTGTAGATACCAATTTGAATTGGTATCATAAGATACGGTCATTTTATTCAAAGGTTCATGATATTACACTACGGACTGCCATTATACTTCCTGTAATAGTGATTTTGTTAAATGGGAAAGCTCATTGAAAGAGATGGCACGTGCTGCTTCCTTGCTTGACACACAGCATGTAAAAAGGATGGAGCACGTGCAAGCAGCCGAAGGTTGCCAATCATTGTGCAGAGGTGATGAGGCTCATGTCGTTGTACCTTGGAAGTTCCTTGTGAGGGAACTCGTACCATCATTATCATACCATTGTAGCTCCCATTTGGATCTCATCCGGACAGGCAACAGAAAGGATATGTAAATGTTGTGAAAAGTTTTTTTTTTTTTTTAGATCCTCGTGGAGGATCTCTAAGTGTTACTCACGTTGTTGTTCTTCATCTTCTTCTTGTGGACTTTTTTGTTTCACAGCCTACAGTTTTCATCGAAACTTCCTGAAACTTGGCATATATATGTAAAAATACCCTGCGCAGACAGTAACCATCTCCGATTTTGAAAATTCCTCCTAGAAAAAAAAGTTATGACGTCAAAATATCTCCGCGAATGGGAATCGCCGAAAAAATTATCTCCGAAACTAGGCAAGCTTTTTGAATTCTGTTTGCGGGAATCGAACAGGTCATTAGCAGAGATGAATGACCGCGCATATGATACATCACTATGACGTCATATCAATTTTTATGACGTCATTCCTATTTTTTGACATTTTTTAATTTCACAACCCAGAGTTTTCATCGGATCTTCGTGAAACTTGCCATGTATATGCAGAAAGCCCACGCGCAGGCAGAAACCATCTCTGATTTTGGAAATTCTTCCTAGAAAAAAAGTTGATGTCGGAATATCACCGCTCATGGAAATCGCCTATACCATTATCTCCGAAACTAGGCAAGCTGTTTGAATTTTGTTTGCGGGAATCAAGCCGGGCATTGGCACAGATAATTATTTATCGCAAACCTGATACATCACAATGACGTCATATTCGTTCTTATGACGTCATCATTAAGAGGACGAGCATCTTAGCTCATTTGAGCTTGTTTTCTGTACAAATTGAATGTTTTAATATACCTTCGTACGGAGCCTGTGGCTGCTGGTTGCATCATTATTGTGCCGCTGATGCAGTGCCCCCCTGTTCCCAGTAAGTTAAGACTCATTTTGCAGACTTCGGAAGGATGGCAGCCTGAATCAGTCCACTTGGTGTTATTTAACGAATTGACAGGGGGTTGAACTCAAGACCCCCAAGATCTTAATGCAGCACCAGGCAGGCTTGGCTGCTCCATTATAAAATTCCGCCAATTTTAGGCTGAACGGCCTCTCGCTGTACCTGTGTGTGCCTATCTGTGTCCCTCCCTTTCTGTCCGTTTCATTTTACAAAAAGTAACCACAAGCCGTGTTTACATTGTGCGCTCGTTTACTTACTACGCCGGAATGAGGAGGAATTTGAAGAGGGTAATGAGGACAGCGACAAGTGACTCGGCTCGAGATAACGCCATGCTGGAAACCAGGAAACGGAAATGACAATTTAAACACCGGAAATCGCGTTTTGAACATTGCCGATATGAATGGAAAAAAACAACATCTTATTAAAACACAAGCGTCAATTTAAATTCTACCAAACAATAAATATCACTGACGTCTCTGAAAACGTGTCGTTTTAATTGTTGGAGTTTACTATTCCATTCCACGTTTCCATCAAATTATACACGGCTGTGTTCCGTTAGCAAGCCGCTTGGTATCGCTTACCGAGCCAGTCGTTCCGTATCGAGCGCTTTGCGAGCCGCTCGCCAAGCTAATCGGCAAACGGAACAAGCGATAAAGAGAGGTGCTTCATCAAGTTCGTTAAAATGACTGCTGTAGTTTGATTCAAAACGAAACTACAACCAATGAGATGTTGAGAGGTCAACCGCTGTTTTGTATACTCATTATTATTAAAACGTGTATTTCATTCGAATTCTTCAAAATCTATAAACATGCAAAACCCCTCCCTCCAAGAGTCCCCCGTTCCTCCCCACTCCAACATGTACCGTGGTAGGGTCCATAGATAAGCCTGGTGTTACGCCCTAGCCCTTGGGTGGAGGGCTCAGGGTACTTCCTATTTCTCGGGAGACCAACACGTACCCCGTGTGCGTTCACGCTGTATCAGCAGTGAGATGTGGCCGAGCGAAGTTAACATCCTCATGCTGATGCCAATTCACACACCCCACTCACTCTTCAACACACAGTATCGTATGTGAACCCAAGAATGTAATTCAAAACAAGAGGAACAAATGCAAATGTTTTACTCAGGCTAAAGAAACACAGGGTGTACTACCAAGCAAAGAATAAACTATGCTACAAAAAAAGGAATGTAATATATATGCAGTGGTTATAATTAAGAAATTAAAGGACAGACAGGTGCCAAGACAAAATGAACAAGACAATTCAACGGCTCACCAAGTATCCCGAGCTAATCCCAAATGGGGGGGGGGGCAAAATAACAAAATAATATTTGCCAAGAAATAAAGAAAATAATGTGTAAAGGAGAAAGGTGGGAGAGAAGAAGAAGAAGAAGAAGAAGAAGAAGAAGAAGAAGAAGAAGAAGAAGAGGAAGAGGAAGAGGAAGAGGAAGAGGAAGAGGAAGGAGGAGGAGAAGAATTCAGGCCTGTTTGAGTTGACGGTCCAACGGCGTCTCCCCAGCCACAGGCCAAACGGATGACGCCTCACCACCTCCCTTCCATCCATCGATCCATTGGGACCATACTCTGTGCAGAGCGTTGGTGCTGCCTAATCAGTCTCCTTGGCTATTGGACACAATCCCTGGACAGGTCGCCACTCCGACACAGGATACCAGCAAGTTGGCACTCATTTTGCCGACCTCAGAAAGATGACAGGCAGAGTCAACCCCACCTGGTATTAATTCAACAGCAAAGTGGGATTTCAAACTCAGCATCCTGGGATCTCAAGCCCACCACCCTCACCATTAAACCAACACCAGGCATAACACCCTTCCCTCTCTCTGGAAGGGTTCTCAAACTTCGCCAACAAACGAACCAGAGCAATTCCTGCAACACCTTTTGAAGCCACACGTTGCTTCAGGTCGGCTCAGGTGACCCTCAGGAGGAGGAAACGCTTCTGCTCCCCATCCGACCAATGTGTCACAGTGAGGCTCTCCTCTACCTCAGTGTCTCCAACACAGACAGTGCCTCCAACAGGCGGCCCTCGGAGGGATCACTCCGGCCCTCAACGAGGTCTTACAGGCCAGGTCTCTCGTCACTCATGCCAGACCGCGCATCCTGCATTCATTCCCACGTTTTTCTCTCACCCTCTCACCAGCCTTACGTTCGTCGCACCTGCTCACACCTTCATTTCTTTTTCACCATCCTTGTTCTTTTAAAAAACTTTTTCACCCCAAAAAATCCCCATAGTTTTTTTTCGCATGAAACCGCGTGAGGCCTCGAAGGGGGGAATACAAGGCACAACGGGAAGGAAGGAAATGCATGATAGTGAGAAAAGCAAATGAAGAGGAAAGGGAGGAAAAGGAGAAATTGGGGTGAAGAAAAAGTTATGAATAAGGTGTGTGTGTGTGTGTGTGTGTGTGTGTGTGTGTGTGTGTGTGTGTGTGTGTGTGTGTGTGTGTGTGTGTGTGTGTGTGTGTGTGTGTGTGTGTGTGTGTGTGTGTGTCCGTAGCAGAAGGATGGAAAACAAAACAAGAAAAAAAAAAAAGAAGGAAGAAAGACACCCATCTTGAGAACCACGACAACCATGGCAAAACCAATGCAATACCCCCCCCCCCTTCCCATGAACGTAACATTGATAAGGAGCTCCTTCTTCGAACCCCCCATTTATTTATCTTTCTCTCGCTCTTCCTCCTACTCTGTAGTCGCTGCTACGACAACAAGTTCGTTTGGGGAAGTTGGCAGAGGAGGATCGAGTAAAACTGAAAACCACGGCCCAGACAGCATTTGTTCGAGCCCCACAATAGCATTGTTTCCATGGAGACCGCCATTGTGTTAAGCGGTACCGAGCACTTCGTTCAGTTGGAGTGTTTGCTAAATGTGTTTTGTGCCAGAGTCACCATAGCCTTGAATCATGTCTTGGTTTCAAGGCCATGGATCTCAGCACAAGACTGAACTACCTCAAGAAAAGTGGCAGGGTCACAGATGACACAAATGCAGAGAGCACTTCCTTGAGTGCTTAAGCCACTTGGCAAATGCTCTACAATATTCGCACTGTCACTAAATACTATATGTCATTCGACTTGAACAAAGGTCAGGGCCACTTTGTGTGTGTTGACCACATGTTGTTCTCTGGTGCAACAGGCGGTGGCTGGCTCGCTGAAAATGTGAAATTTTATTTTCCACGACGTTTCCCCTTTTTGTACGATCTTTCGTTTTGGGATATACATTCTTTGAAATCCAATCATCACACACTTCTTCTGCGACCACATTACTTGCATCATTCTTGCTAATTTGATTCTGTCCCTTTTCTACAGTCCTGCATAAATGAATCATTCGACCGCGCAAGTATATTCCAGGGGGTGGTTTAGATTTTAGTTCATATTCAGGCACTTCTTTGTACGTTTCACCAAACAGTTCTTTCTGAGCACTGCTCCTCATTTTTGAAACACTGGATCTTGGTCCGTCATTCATGATTGATGATTCTGCAACAATAAAAAGTATACTTCATTTTTTTTGTGTTTAGTAAACAGCTTGGTTAGCATCAGAATCTGGAAAGACAAAATGGATAATCAAAATATTCATAATCAGGATAGTTTTTGTCAAAAATCATTTCAGATCACATTTTCGGCACTAAATTACTTTATTTCGGTCCTATGCAACATCCAATCAATTTTGAAAATGTGAAAAACAGATGAAATGATATATTACAAGCCTTATTAGGCACATTAGAGAAGGAAAACATGAAAAATGTCAATTTTTGGCCGCCATTTTGAAAAAATTAAGGTTCTGGGGGTCAAAGGTCATCAGAGGTAAAAAAGAAAATTCGACAGGATTCGGATTCAGCATGAAAACGGCCGTAGAAAATGCTATGCACGAAATTTCAATCATATTTACCCAAATCTATTACTACTACCACGACAACTACGACGACCGCAACTCCCTACGCTGACGTTGCGCAATGTATCCCATGGTAACAGTGGAACATTTACGTCACAAAGTCAGGGTATTTTCCCGAACAATCAGTTCGATGTGGATCTGTCGCGGTGATCGACGTGTGTCAAGTCGGCTCCCGAATATTTCATTGAACATTTATCGAAAGAATTTATTTATTTTAGAAGTATTCTGTCTTGTTGAATAAATTTCAAATTAAATGCATAGTGCACGCCGTTAGTATCGGTGAACGAGAGGGTTTGATTGGATGTTGTCGTTCATTAGTGTGAGAATTTGCCTACCTTATACATCGCATGGGTACTTGCATAAGGCGCTGCATGGCAAATCAGACTTTATGCATTTGCAAGTCCTACACGGCAACTTGCAGCCACATTTAATAAGTTCTTGGCAAGCAGCTGACACTTGCGGTCATGTAATCCACACTGGGTACCATCGAATCCCGTCTTTGCGCCACCCGAATTCTGCTGGTGATGGAAGTAATGGCATGGTCTCGCTGCATATCCATATTCTAGTCTGATAGACTGCCCGCTTCAGATGCTGATCCAATGCATCCTGGAATATGGAGTCAAGGTTTCAGATTAGAACATGTGCTTCAACCAAAATTCAGGGTTGGATAAACAGCATTTTAATTGAGGATTCGTTTCCGGTTCTGCAGTCAACCTCTCAAACCCTGAAAAATATTGGAGCTCACTTGTGTGGGCGGAATTCGATCCAACGAGGATTTATCGTGATGACAGAAGAGATCTTTTCTGCAGGCGTTGACTGACGATAAGGTACTGGATCGATCGTACAGCTTGACTAGGTATTGCTCAATACGTTTGAAAGGAGTTTCCTTTGTATGAAGATTGCAGAACGGGTGATCGGAGATGAACATGAACGCATCATTCACTTTCTCAAAGTCCATCCATACCTTGTACGCCATCTTCTTTCCAATCCCCATGAAGGCAGACGTGGTGTCACAACCAGTCAAGCTGTGGAATATTGGTAGACACCGGGACGCCCGATATCCAAGTTCTGAACAATTTCCTTGACTTTGTAGTACGTGAAGTTCTTTCCCATTCCGAAGGCGACCCAGAGAACCAGATCCGGACAGCGACTCAGAAGCTTGTGAAACAGTGTTTTCATGAAGCATTTTTGAACAGGAGGCCTTTTGTGACTTCATTTGGCACAGGGTTAAAATCTACATTTGCAAAGTTTACAAGTCAATGAATCATCAAAAAGAAATTTTACAAAAGTAAAATGGTGGCAACTTGATTGCGAACAGACGTACAGTAATTTTCATGGCATGAAATTGGTCAGAAACCCAGACTAAATTTTCGTGATAAGGTAGGAGAAACAAATGCTAGTCTCAGAAAATGCTTCGTGAGGAGTGTTTTCCGCAACAGGCCTAAAATTCATGGCCTAGGGTGTGGGGAGACCGACTGACGATGGATGGCACGGTGGGCTGCAGCAGTCGGTGATAAAAGCAACACAATACCTGTCAGGATGCAAGGAGTGAACAGATAATTCCAAATCCATCACAATGAATGTTTATTAATGAGCGACATCTGATAAATGTCACGATACCATTGTTAGTCGCCTGTTCTGAGCAAAAATGATGGAGAAAACTTCGAATTTCCATACTTATCCACACGAAAGCTGCCATTTTGTTGCAAGTTGTCCCATCCTCCAGCGGGAAAAAGGAGCACAATTTCAGCGTGGTCACGTCGCCCCGGCGCGATTTTTCTTTCTCTTTCAAAAACCACAAAAAACATCTCTTGCCCGGGCTCCCCTTCTAAATTTGTATTTAATCGTCTGAAGAAGCTGTATGCCAAGTTTGACACTTTTGTCATAAAAATACATGTTTTCATGTGAAGCGACTACACCAGCAGCCTCTTCGCTCTCCTCAGACCTTGACAACATCAAAAACTGTTCAAACACATGGAACATGCCTTTAAATTCTGAGAAATCTCTATCGCTCTCTCTCTCTATCTCTCTCTCTCTCTCTCTCTCTCTGAAAGGATCACAACACAAACCATTCCATCTACTTTCTCAACAAACCTCTTAAAATGGTTCAGTCACTCAAAACTCTTGGGTCTCACTCTCAGCGATGATCTATGATCTCTCTTGGGCAAGCCACATTTCAAAATTGGCCTCCAATGCCAGACGCTGACTGGGCATCCTCCGTCGTGCAAAATCCTTCCTTGGTACACCTGAGCTGCTTTCCACCTCCAAGGCTTTCATCCGGAGCTTGATGGATTACTGCTCTCCCCTCTGAGCTGCTTTCCTGCTCAGCTCAGCACCATGCTCAGCTTGACGCTGTGGAAACAAAGTTGATCAAGATCATTGGAATCTCTCATGATAAAGCTGAGTCAATGGCCCTTTCACTTCACCATCGCTGACAGGTCTGTGATCTCTCTGTCTTCTTCTGCCTCATTTCTGGACTTGCACCCGTTGCCCACGCCGTGCTTTGTCATGCCCAGGTATTAGCAGGATGCACGATGTTCACCTGCAACCCCCTCCTGTTGAAACTGCCTCAATCCAGAATCACTGCTCACCTCCACTTATTTATTCCTGTTTTTTCCCACTTGTGGAACCACCTTCCATACTCTCTTGAAACTCATTGTTCCCTCCAGGTATTCAAGACAGGTCATTCCACGATCTCAGGTCGTTCCCCATCCAAAATCATGATCCTTTCGAAGCCGCTTTAACCACCACGCACCCCTCCCAAAATTTTGCTTCTTGGGAAAAATTCCAGAGACCACAAGGGGAGTACAGCATGCACACAATATTTTTTGAATGATCGTTATTTTCTATCGTCTGGCATTTTCTACAAACGATGCAATGTCCCTTCTTTTCTATGATTTAACACGTGGCACATACCAGATAAAAGGGCCTTTTTTATGCCCCTGGAATTTTTCCCAAGAACACCCGTTCTTTTCCATAGATGCTCTTTTGCGCATCCAAAGGGGGGATAGAGGGAAGGAAAGAGAGAGGAGAAGATGCATGAGGTGACAGATCCCTAACCTCGTCTTGGATAGGTCTGCGGGTGCAGCATGTACCTCCATGGGACGCTCCACTTGAGCGATCCCACCTTGAGAGTTGGCGTGTTATCTCCGGCTTAGTCACTTTGCTGGGGCTTGTGGCAACGTGTGCTCTGCACTGGTCCTCCGGAATAAGCACGTCTCAGTCGCACACCAACCGCAAGTGAAGGGCAGAGGCAACGAAGAGATGTGAAGAAGAGAGCGAACAGAAATTACGTAAAAAGCGAACAGAAATTGCAATTTCTTTGCAATAGGGACTGAGAAAAACGTGGAACACAAAACAATTACCGAGAAGTGGGTGGAATTTGCGGTGATAGATGGAATAAACACCACTGCACTCGGTACCACTGGGTGAACACTTTGAATCACCTCATTTACCTTTCGCAGTTCTTCAACAAATCTCCACTAATCCTTCTGTGGATAAGTGGTTTCTGTGGCTTTTTAACCGGCAAGATTGGTGTGTTGCACGGACTCGAAGTTTCCACAACTATCCCTTGTTCTTTCAGTGGTTTATTTACCGGTGTGATTCCGGCTTCCGCCTCTTTTCGGAGGGGATATTGGCATACATTTGGTCAACGAACTCCAGGTTCGAGTTTGACCACGAAGGATGCTGCCATGATGATGCGACCCACATCATTGTCATGCTGGGTCCACGATTCTTGCAGAACCTCTTCCAGCAGACTTTCTGAATCCTAAGTCTCACTTTCTGTTCTCGTCAGCATCTCACGTTTTGGAGGGAGAGCAATTTACCTTTAGAAGGTCAAGATCGTTTTCACGGAGTAAACTCTCCTTCAGGCGTAAATCCAACATGGCGAAGGTTATATGGTCTTGAACCATGTTCTCAGTTTCTGCAAAACTGTACAACATGGTCTCCATCCTCAACTCGGTGACATCCTGTTCAAAGGGTCTCCCCTCTTGCCTTCGGTTTTCCCATAAACGGTTCCTTTCATAAACTACATTCGTTCGTGGATTACAATATTCCTCAAATTTCTCACAAACTGAGTCGACTATCTTCCTGTCCGTGGGTTCCCTGAACGTGAATGTGTGTTCACGTCAACCGCGGCCTGGCCGGCTCAATGAAACAAGATGGCGACTTTCTTGCTCTCCAGTATCGACTCTCTCCTTGGCTTTGTCCTGACATCTCCAAAAACAGTTCAAACAGCTGTCTCCATCGGCGCCAAATATCGCTGAGGTTCGAAGCATCCAGAGACAGTGGTGGCGTTGGTTGGAAACTCTCCACCATGAGTCAATGTGAACAACCTCTGTCACCATGAACTGAACCAGACGAGGGTTCGACCCCACCTGTCCATTTACTACTACTACTAGTACTACTACTACGATGACTACCACTACAACGATTACAACAACGACTACTTCGACCACAACTCCCTGCACTGACGTCGCGCAATGTATCCCATGGTAACAGTAGAACGGTTACGTCACAAACGTCAGGGTATTGTCCCGAACAATCAGTTCGATGTGGATCTGTCGCGGTGATCGACGTGTGTCAAGTCGGCTCCCGAATATTTCATTGAACATTTATCGAAAGAATTTATTTATCTCTCAAGATGCGGATCGTGAAGAAGAAAACGCAACTGAGGTACCTCACACGGACTTTTCACAACATTCAGTTAATTTTAGCTCGTCATGTCGTCGAGTGTTTTATCCTCCGTCTCCGTGTGGTGATCCGTCCCGTCAGCGGAAATACGTCATCACGTCGTTCGTGCTTTCTCAAACGGAGTTATTTATTTATTAACGATAATAATCTCTGTGGTGATTTTAATACCAAGGACGAAACCACATGTACGAACGGACTCATTTATATATGAAGTTACTTCATGGAGAAACTCCCGCTCCCCTCAACATCATTTGCTGTTTAATAATTTCGATATTATAGATTCGGGGTTGTTCCCACTTGTGTTGAAAACACTTTTCCTGATCCCTGGTTTTTTACATGAAGGACGAGCCATTGATGTGTGCGCCATCCCACCAAAGGACGTTAAGGTAGAGAACCATCACCCAGCGCTGGGGGTCTTGGTGGATGTTAACGATCCCATCATGTCTCGTGTCAAGAGTTGGCGAGTTATCTCCGGCACCCTGAACAAATTACAAATTCCTGCCGGTCACCAAAAGAATTGGCCAACCAATTCGTGAAAGACTTGTGCCACAACTGTTCCCACTGCAGACCCAAAACAAGGGATGGGTGGTGGAAAAATAATAATATGAAGAGAAAGTTTAAGGTGATAAGTTTGTCTTGATCTGCAAAAAGTGAACATGGGAAGTGTCTGGAGATATCTGATCTGAGGGAAGTGATACACGGAATACCACTTCAACCACATCGATTAAAATATGTTATCTTCGCACAACAACCTTCCACAACATATATATATATATACTGTAGTTCGAGACAAGATGTGTCACTCGATTCGATGAAGAACGGGTTATTGAGATTCCAAACTCATCAAGAAGATTTATGTTCAAAGTTGCAGCAAAATTTCACCCGAGAGTGCATCACGGTTATGATGGACCAAATGGCCTTATTTCCTTGTTTGGAGCCAACTTATTGATTTATCAGACATTCGAACAAACAAAGAATTGCCTTGTGGGTGTGGGAAAGGAGTGTTTTGTGGGAAAGGAGTGTTTTATGAGAAAGGAGTGTTTTGTGGGAAAGGAGTGTTTTATGGGAAAGGAGTGTTTTATGCGAAAGGAGTGTTTTATGGGAAAGGAGTGTTTTGTGGGAAAGGAGTGTTTTGTGGGAAAGGAGTGTTTTGTGGGAAAGGAGTGTTTTGTGGGAAAGGAGTCTTGTGGGAAAGGAGTGTTTTGTGGGAAAGGAGTGTTTTGTGGGAAAGGAGTGTTTTGTGGGAAAGGAGTGTTTTGTGGGAAAGGAGTGTTTTGTGGGAAAGGAGTGTTTTGTGGGAAAGGAGTGTTTTGTGGGAAAGGAATGTTTTGTGGGAAAGGAATGTTTTGTGGGAAAGGAGTGTTTTGTGTCCATGACCTGACCCTTGGTACCCCTGAGCACAGATGTAAAAGATGGTGGAGATTGGTCCAGCCGTTTTTTTACCCTCTCCAGAGGACTGGATGTTGTATTTGGGTCATTTTGTCTTTGCTTGTTTGTCTGTGCAGAACGTCATGTTTGTCTATTAATTACGTACTATTGGAAAGTATGTCCATTAATTACGTACAACTGCAATGTTCATGCTCTGTCTCTTAATGATGTTTCGTGGGAACATGAGTGTATATTTATTCCGTATCTGAGTAAATGTGAGTCCGTGTCCGACGATTTGAAGGTGACTTTGGCCTTTAATTTTCTACAATGGGAACCATGACAATATTTCTCCTTCGACCTCGATATGCAGTACCTCAAGATTCCCGAAAACACTTGAGACTCTTTGGAACCTTGAAGACCCCTTGGAACCATTAATACCCTTTAGAACCCTCAAGACCCATGAGAACGCTCAAGACCCTTTTGGACTATCAACTCAGGTTTTCCAGTTTGCATTTCCTGAAGCATCAACTTTGCAAAGGCCATGTGAACACACCAAACATTTACCCTTCATGTCCATTCATGGTGTTAAACCCCTCCAAGTCAGTACCATCCCCCGCTTCTGCTCCTCACTCTTTCTGCCTCCTCTCGACTTCAACCTTGTTCTGCCCCTGCAAAAGTTATCCCTCCCCTTCCCTCCTTCTCCCCCACCCAATTTCACCCTTGCCCGTGAGGAGCTCCCCACATGCGTACCAAATCGTGTGGACCTCAAACATCCAAGGCCACTGTTCCAACCTGCCAGATGTCTCAATCTGGACCACTTCGGATAAACCGGGCATCATCTGCGTAACTGAATCCTTCCTTCCCCAGGACATCAATGACTCCTTAATGGCTCTCCCTGCCTATTGCTTCCTTCAGTTTGATCGAGCTGAACTCTTTTCTAAGCCCCAGGATGCCTCTGGTTGCGACTTTCCCTCCGTTCTCACCTCATGTTTGTGTGTTGCACCATTCTTCCAACAGTGATAACTTCATCTGCATTTCTCTCTGAGATGACATGGACAAACTTTTATTCATTCATCCCAACTCTCTCTTCCTCATTTGTGGTGACTTCAATTGCCATCACGTGAATTGTCTTTGTTGTTACCTTTCTCACGAGTCATGGCACTTCTGCAAAGGTCTTTTATGACTCCATCTGTGAACTTTCCCATCCGGATTTCTCCAAATGGAAAGTCTTCCCTCCCGGATTTGTTATTGATCAACTTCCCCGCCATTGTATAACACTCGTCCTCTGCCCGAGTTGGCTTTTCTGATGATGTGCTGGTGAAGGTCACATCTCTCTCGCCATTCTCAGAGAACAACCTCGGTGCCGGCAAGTCTGGCAGTTCATTCAATAAGTCTGGCAGGAACTGCAAGCAGCCATCACACTTCAGGACAGGTCTCCTTTATCGACCGACCCTGATATTAACTGACCTGGGAATTCTTCAACAGAAACCTGCTCTCTCTTCTGCACAGATTATTACGATCTCATCTTCAGTTATCTTATCTATCCTGCTGCTCTTGGTACTCTGAATCACAGGATGAGGCTGTTGCTTCAAAACAACTTGCATTCTCCTCCTGGAAGGCAAATCCAACGGAAGACAATCTCAGATCATTCCACAAAGTCGCAACAAGTGTGTGTCGACCCTCAGGAGAGCCAGAAAACAATATCTGTCCAATCTCCTGAATTAACTTTCAAACTCGACTCCTTCCTCTAAAACCTGGTGGCACCTTGTCAAGTCTGTCTCTGGTGGATGCTCCGATTCCATTCCTTCTCTCACTTCAAATGGCAACACAGCCGACTGTTCGTGAGAAGGCTGAATGCCCCAATTCCGTGTTTGCTTCAAAATCTTCTGTCCCTCATCCCTCTCTGTCTGTACCCATCTTTCCCAGTCGTACCCAGCCACTCCTCAATTCTGCGTCTTTAGCATCTGAAGAGGTGTAAAAGTTTCTGGCAACCTTACACTCTGACTCTGTAACTGGACCGTTCAGCATCAGCTCATGTGTACTCCAAACTTGCTCTCCTGCTCCTGCACGATCTCTTTCTGCCGTTTTCACCCTGTTATTTACCATAGATCCATCTTCTCTCTGCTTGGAAATCAGCCATCACAGAATTACGTAAAATGTGTAAAAACGGATCCCCTTGTTGACATACCAATTAACTTACTTCCAATCATCAGCAAGGTTGTGAAATCCATCATCAAAGTTGACATGAAATAGTTCCTTTACACCAACAGCCTCATCTTAGATCATCAAGTCAGATTCAGACCAAATCACTCACTGCATTTCAGACATGCAGCTTCTACTCTCCCAACAATGGAAGAAGGCCCTCAATGTCAGACATGAGATTTGGGCCATCTCACCGAGCATATCTTGAGCTTCTATTTTAGTCTGGCATCCTGCCCTGCTCTCCAAACTCTCTGCCTTTGTAATCCAAGGCCAACTCCACTGTTGGATTGCTGACCTCCTCCCTTCTCATAGCTAACATTACATGTGGCTCTCAAAGGAACCCTTTCATCTCCTCTCCCTGTCAAGGCAAGAGTACCACAAGGCAGTGTTCAGGGCCTCATATTATTCCTAATTCTCATCAATGATCTCACTGATTCTCTGGAAAACCCCCTCTCTCTCTTTGCTGATGACCACTCTCTGCCATGAGATCCCTCATCTCTCTGACAGACAGGCAGCATCGTGGAATCGCTGAACTCCAAAACATGGCAGAACATTAATTTTTTTGACAAAAGTACCAAACTTGGTATCCGGCTTCATGTGACCACACTGAACGATTTTAGAAGGAGAGCCTGGGTGGGTCCCTCATGGCTCGGCTTTGGCAGCCATTTTCCAAGATGGCCACCATTGGGGGTGGGGAAGGCATGCATCACCATATTAAAGGAACATATATTGATGAAACGGCGACTTTAACGTCTGTTTGAACGTTTCTAGTGATATACAATAAAATTTCACGAGAAAATATTTCACCCAATTGCATTTAGCTCAAAATGGCTTTAAAATGGCGGGAAACTTAAAAAAGGGGAAACGGCAACAAGAACGTCGATATCAGTGGTTCCCAGATTTTTTTGTCCATGACCCAAAATTTGAAATGACATTTGCCTCGCAACCCAAATGATACTGGTACCTAGTGTACCTATGATAAAAATTGTGAGAGAAAATGCTTTTGACATGAAATTCCCCCTCAAAAACTGAGATTTTGAGGGGTGGGGGGTTCAAGTTTGGGTCACAACCCTGGGTTTGGGAACCCCTGGTCAAGATAGTCAATACTCCATAGTCTATACTGTAATTTTATTGAAACGAATTTTCTTCGAAACTTCCCCAGATTGACCTTCGTTGATTCCTGAACTTCTTGGAAAAAAAACATCTGAAATTACGATTTTATGGCAGATTTTGTTCGTTGTTGCCATGGCAACCGAACCCCAGATTTCACAAAAAGTACTTTTCGGCGGTGTAATGGTGACGTATGTCACAAAATTATTGACACAAGCTTTTTTTACATTATGCATTTTGCAGATAATGTCAAAGTATTCTCTCTTGTTGAATAAATTTCAAATGAAATGCATAGTGCACGCCGTTGGTGTCGGTGAACAAGAGGGTTTGATTGGATGTTGCCATTCATCAATTTTGAGAATTTTCCTTCCTTGCACATCGTATGGGTACTTGCAAAAGGCGCTGCATGGCAAATCGGACTTTATGCATTTGCAAGTCCTGCACGACTTCTTGAAGCCACATTTAATAAGTTCTTGACAAGCAGCTGACACTTGCGGTCGTGTAATCCACACTGGGTACCATCGAATCCCGTCTTTGCGCCACCCGAATTCTGCTGGCGACGGAAGTAATGGCATGGTCTTGCTGCATATCCATATTCCAGTCTGATAGACTGCCCGCTTCAGATGCTGATCCAATGCATCCTGGAATATGTAGTCAATGTTTCGGATTAGAACATATGCTTCAACCAAAATTCAGGGTTGGATAAACAGCATTTTAATTGAGGATTCGTTTCCGGTTCTGCAGTCAACCTCTCAAACCCTGAAAAATATTGGAGCTCACTTGTGTGGGCGGAATTCGATCCAACGAGGATTTATCGTGATGACAGAAGAGATCTTTTCTGCAGGCGTTGACTGACGATAAGGTACTGGATCGACCGTACAGCTTGACTATGTTTTGCTCAAAAAGTTTGAAAGGAGTTTCCTTTGTGTGAAGATTGCAGAACGGGTGATCGGAGATGAACATGAACGCATCATTTACTTTCTCAAAGTCCATCCATACCTTGTACGCCGTCTTCTCACCAATGCCCATGAAGGCAGACGTGGTGTCACAACCAGTCAAGCTGTGGAATATTAGTAGACACCGGGACACACGATATCCAAGTTCCAAACAATTGTCGTTGACTTTTTAGTACGTGAAGTTCTTTCCCATTCCGACGGCGACCCATAGAACCAGATCTGGACAGCGACTCAGAAGCTTGTGAAACAGTGTTTTAATGAAGCATTTTTGAACAGGAGGCCTTTTGTGACTTCATTTGGCACAGGGTTAAAATCTACATTTGCAAAGTTTACAAGTCAATGAATCATCAAAGAGAAATTTTACAAAAGTAAAATGGTGGCAACTAGATTGCGAACAGACGGACAGTAGGTCGGCCCACGTAATTTTCATGGCATTAAATTGGTCAGAAACCCACACTAAATTTACGTGATAAGGCAGTAGAAACAAACGCTAGTCTCAGAAAGTGCTTCATGAGGAGTGTTTTCTGCAACAGGCCTAAAATTAATGGCCTAGGGTGTGGGGAGACCGACTGACGACGGATGGCACGGTGGGCTGCAGCAGTCGGTGATAAAAGCAACACAATATCTGTCAGGATGCAAGGAGTGACCAGATTATTCCAAATCCATCACAATGAATGTTTTTTAATGAGCGAAATCTGATAATTGTCACGATACCATTGTTAGTCGCCTGTTCTGAGCAAAAATGATCGAGAAAACTTCGAATTTCCATACCTATCCACACGTAAGCTGCCATTTTGTTGCAAGTTGTCCCATCCTCCAGCGGGGAAAAGGAGCATAATTTCAGTGTGGTCACGTCGCCCCGGCGCGATTTTTCTTTCTCTTTCAAAAACCACAAAAAACATCTCTTGCCCGGCTCCCCTTCTAAATTTGTATTTAATCGTCTGAAGAAGCCGTATGCCAAGTTTGACACTTTTGTCATAAAAATACATGTTTCATGTGAAGCGACTACACCAGCAGCCTCTTCGCTCTCCTCAGACCTTGAGAAAATCATAAACTGCTCAAACACATGGAACATGCCTTTAAATTCTGAGAAATCTCTCTTTCTCTCTTTCTCTCTCTCTCTCTATCTCTATCTCTATCTCTCTCTCTCTCTCTGAAAGATCACAACACAAACCATTCCATCTACTTTCTCAACAATCCTCTTAAAATGGTTCAGTCTTTCAAAACTCTTGGATCTCACTCTCAGCGATGATCTATGATCTCTCTTGGGCAAGCCACATTTCAAAATTGGCCTCCAACGCTAGACGCTGACTGGGCATCCTCCATCATGCAAAATCCTTCCTTGGCACACCTGAGCTCCTTTCCACCTCCAAGTCTTTCATCCGCAGCTGAATGGATTACTGCTCTCCCCTCTGGGCTGGGTACCCTGCTCAGGTCAGCACCATGCTCAGCTTGACGCTGTGGAAACAAAGTTGATCAAGATCATTGGAATCTCTCATGATGAAGCTGAGTCAATGGCCCTTTCTCTTCACCATCGCTGACAGGTCTGTGATCTATCTGTCTTCTTCTGCCTCATTTCTGGACTTGCATCCGTTGCCCACTCCGTGCTTTGTCATGCCCAGGTATTAGCAGGATGCACGATGTTCACCAGTATCCCCCTCCTGTTGAAACTGCCTCAATCCAGAATCACTGCTCACCTCCACTTATTTATTCCTGTTTTTTCCCACTTGTGGAACCACCTTCCATACTCTCTTGAAACTCATTGTTCCCTCCAGGTATTAAACACAGGTCATTCCACGATCTCAGGTCGTTCCCCATCCAAAATCATGATCCTTTCCAAGCCCCTTCAACCACCACGCACCCCTGCCAAAATTTTTCTTCTTGGGATAAATTCCAGAGACCACAAGGGGAGTACAGCATGCACACAAGATTTTTTGAATGAACGTTATTTTCTCTCGTCTGGCATTTTCTACAAGCTATGCAATGTCCCTTCTTTTCTGTAATTTAACACGTGTCACATACCACATAAAAGGGTCTTTTTTATGCCCCTGGAATTTTTCCCAAGAACACCCGTTCTTTTCCATCGATGCTCTTTTGCGCATCCAAGGGGGATGAGAAAAAGGGGTGGAAAGAGAGAGGAGAAGATGCATGAGGCAACAGATCCCTAACCTAGTCTTGGATAGGTCTGCGCGTGCAGCATGTACCTCCATGGGACGCTCCACTTGAGCGATCCCACCTTGAGAGTTGGCATGTTATCTCCGGCTTCGTCACTTTGCTGGGGCTTGTGGCAACGTGTGCTCAGCGCTGGTCCTCCGGAATAAGCACGTCTCAGTCGCACACCAACCGCGAGAGAAGGGCAAAGGCAACGAAGAGCAGTGAAGAAGAGGGCGAACAGAAATTACGCAAAAAGTGAACAGAAATTGCAATTTCTTTGTAATAGGGACCGAGAAAAACGTGGAACACAAAACAATTACCGTGAAGTGGGTGGAATTTGCGGTGATAGATGGAATCAACACCACTGCACTCGGTACCACTGGGTGAACACTTTAAATCACCTCATTTACCTTTCGCAGTTCTTCAACAAATCTCCACATATCCTTCTGTGGCTTTTTAACCGGCAAGATTGGTGTGTTGCACGGACTCGAAGTTTCCACAACTATCCCTTGTTCTTTCAGTGGTTTAATTACCGGTGTGATTCCGGCTTCCGCCTCTTTTCGGAGGGGGTATTGGCATACATTTGGTCAACGAACTCCAGGTTCGAGTTTGACCACGAAGGATGCTGCCATGATGATGCGACCCACATCATTGTCATGCTGGGTCTACTATTCTTGCAGAACCTCTACTCGCAGACTTTCTGAATCCTAAGTCTCACTTTCCGTTCTCGTCAGCATCTCACGTTTTGGAGGGGGATCAATTTCCCTTTCGAAGGTCAAGATCGTTTTCACGGAGTAAACGCTCCTTCAGGCGTAAATCCGACATGGCGAAGGTTATATGGTCTCGAACCATGTTCTCCGTTTCTGCAAAACTGTACAACATGGTCTCCATCCGCAACTCGGTGTCATCCTGGTCAAAGGGTCTCCCCTCTTGCCGTCGGTTTTCCCATAAACGGTTCCTTTCATGAACTACATTCGTTGTGGATTACAATATTCCTCAAATTTCTCACAAACCGAGTCGACTGTCTTCCTGTCCGTGGGTTCCCTGAACGTGAATGTGTTGTTCACGTCAACCGCGGCCTGGCCGGCTTAATGAAACAAGATGGCGACTTTCTTGCTCTCCAGTATCGACTCTGTCCTTTGCTTTGTCCTGACGTCTCCAAAAACAGTTCAAACAGCTGTCTCCATCGGCGCCAAACATCGCTGAGGTTCGAAGCATCCAGAGACAGTGGTGGCGTTGGTTTAAAACTCTCCACCATGAGTCGATGTGAACAACCTCTGTCACCATGGAATGAGCCAGACGAGGGTTCGACCCCCCTGTCCATTTACAACTACTACTTCAAGTACTACTACTACGATTACTACAACGACTACTACTACCACTACGACCACAACTCCCTACACTGACGTCGCGCAATGTATCCCATGGTAACAGTAGAACGGTTACGTCACAAACGTCAGGGTATTGTCCCGAACAATCAGTTCGATGTGGATCTGTCGCGGTGATCGACGTGTGTCAAGTCGGCTCCCGAATATTTCATTGAACATTCATCGAAAGAATTTATTTATCTCTCAAGATGCGGATCGTGAAGAAGAAAACGCAACTGAGGTACCTCACACGGACTTTTCACAATATTCAGTTAATTTTACCTCGTCATGTCGAGTGTTTTATCCTCCGTCTCCGTGTGGTGATCCGTCCCGTCAGCGGAAATACGTCATCACGTCGTTCGTGCTTTCTCAAACGGATTATTTATTTATTAACGATAATAATCTCTGTGGTGATTTTAATACCAAGGACGAAACCACATGTCCGAACGGACTCATTTATATATGAAGTTACTTCATGGAGAAACTCCCGCTCCTCTCAACATCATTTACTGTTTAATAATTTCGATATTATAGATTCGGGGTTGTTCCCCCTTGTGTTGAAGACCCTGTTTTCCTGATCCCTTGTTTTTTTTTACATGAAGGACGAGTCATTGATGTGTGCGCCATCCCACCAAAAGACGTTAAGGTAGAGAACCATCACCCAGCGCTGGGGGTCTTGGTGGATGTTAAAGATCCCATCATGTCTCGTGTAAAGAGTTGGCGAGTTATCTCCGGCACCCTGAACAAATTACAAATTCCTGCCGGTCACCAAAAGGATTGGTCAACCAATTCGTGAAAGACTTGTGCCGCAACTGTTCCCACTGCAGACCCAAAACAAGGGATGGGTGGTGGAAAAATAATAACATGAAGAGAAAGTTTAAGGTGATAAGTTTGGCTTGATCTGCAAAAAGTGAACATGGGAAGTGTCTGGAGATATCTGATCTGAGGGAAGTGAAACGAGGATTACCACTTCAACCACATCGATTAAAATATGTTATCTTCGCACAACAACCTTCCACAACATATATATCTATATATATATATATATATATATATATATATATATATATATATATATATATATATATATACTGTAGTTAGAGACAAGATGGATCACTCGATTCGATGAAGAACGGGTTATTGAGATTCCAAACTCATCAAGAAGATTTATGTTTTAAGTTGCAGCAAAATTTCACCCGAGAGTGCACCACGGTATTGATGGACCAAATGGCCTTATTTCCTTGTTTGGATCCAACTTATTAATTTATCAGACTTTCGAACAAACAAAGAATTGCCTTGTGGGTGTGGGAAAGGTGTGTTTTGTGGGAAAGGAGTGTTTCGTGGGAAAGGAGTGTTTTTTGGGAAAGGAGTGTTTCATGGGAAATGAGTGTTTCGTGGGAAAGGAGTGTTTTGTGGTGAAGGAGTGTTTTGTGAGAAAGGAGTGTTTTATGGGAATGGAGTGTTTTGTGGGAAAGGAGTGTTTTGTGGGAAATGAGTGTTTTGTGGGAAAGGAGTGTTTTGTGGGAAATGAGTGTTTTGTGGGAAAGGAGTGTTTTGTGGGAAAGGAGTGTTTTATGGGAATGGAGTGTTTTGTGGTAAAGGAGTGTTTTGTGGGAAAGGAGTGTTTTGTGCCCATGACCTGACCCTTGGTACCCCCCATCATGGATGTAAAAGATGGTGGAGATTGGTCCAGCCGTTTTTTTACCCTCTCCAGAGGACTGGATGTTGTATTTGGGTCATTTTGTCTTTGCTTGTTTGTCTGTGCAGAACGTTATGTTTGTCTATTAATTACGTACAACTGCAATGTTCATGCTCTGTTGATTATGTTCCGTGGGAACGTGAGTGTATCTATTTATTACGTGTATGAGTAAATGTGAGTCCGTCTCGTGCGATTGGAAGGTGACCTCCACGTGTCAGACGGGTCACAGGTCCACGGCCCATGAGTCGGCGGGACCCGGGCAATGACAAGGGGGCCAGTTTATATTCCGAGTCCATCCCTGGTTTCCAGAAAGTTCGAAAGTAATCTTTCCTTTGTTTTCACGAAACAGACTGTTAAAGTTTATTAAAAAAAATAAACACAAAGTATTAAATGAAGTGTGAAAAGTAAACTGATACGAAACATCTCTTGTGTGAAAAGTAAAAACAATGGAATTTTCACAAAAAACAGGAATATGTTGGGAAGTGGAACGAAAACTGTCATTTTATTGAAAATTGAACTGGAGGTGATATTTAAGAACTTTTTATTATTTTTTAAATCATGAAATCAATGAACCAATAAGATTCCGAGTGAATTCGATCTCACTGGGTATTCGCTCCTCTCTCGTGTTTCCTTGTGAAAGAGGCGGGGGGGGGGGTGTTTGTATGAGGAGGTGAATGAGGTGAAATGTAAATTACACATCCTATTGAAACAATTAATGTATGAATTAAGAAAGGACTTAAAAATAGACGATTACGATTATTGATTAAAGTACAATTTGGTTCAAGGACCTTTGGCTGCCCCAACCCACCCCTCAACAATCCCTGGTGTGTTCAGTTCCCAAGTTTATGGGGTGGGGTGGGGGCACACACCATGGATTGGGCGTCCCAGCTCGAAAGTGTGCACTGCTTTGACGCTGCACAGGATTGAAAGATTCACAAAAGTTAAGCTCTGTTGTACTCCATGACAATATGATCAGCAGCAGCGTCGTTATGCACATTCTCCAGGGGTGAGTTTAGTTTCCAAGCAGCGAGCTCGCGCTTGCCAGCCAGCCGTTCCTTATCGACGGTTTCAAATGGAGTGCTTGCTTGAATGCCAAGGACGGAGCCAGGCTGAGGCAGACGAGGCAGTTTCCTCGTCGCTCATTTCCTGAAATATGATCTGGCCTGAACCTTCTGGCCATCTGAGCTCCCTGGGGAGTAAACTATCAAATCCACCCGGCAGTGCTCTGAATACTCTTATCTCCACTCTAATCACAATACCTGAATTGGACAATATCCCCCCTCCCCCCTAATATTACACAGTAAAATAAAATTATCCCGATGTTTACTTCCTTATTGCGCGACGCTCACTGTCACATCAACCAAGTTCACCTCTTTTCGCCTCATCGCTTTTGGACCTCTGCCTACGCCCTTGATATTTACGTCTCTTATTAATTACAATTACATAAATGCCACACAAAACAATTCCTGGCGGGGGTCTCCAATCTCTGATTGCTCTTTGTCTTGTTTTCTTGTTTCAATGAGATTTCATAATTTTTGACATGAGAAAATAAATTGGAGAATAAACCTGCAGATTAGCAGTCGTTTGGCTCTGAAATTGGCAAATTGAACGGAATCTTGCTTCGAGTCCACAGAGGAGTGAGGTTATCATTTTCAGCTGTCTGCCTGTATCTCAGTAAAATAAAATAGAAAATCATTCCAAACAGGAAACTTGATGTTTTTAGTGATGTCATAAAGTAAACAAACGCCTGGCACAAAGAACTCATGTGACGTGCTAGTATCGATAAGGTGGTGTAAATGCTCCAATAGTTTAGGTAATTGAACAATATATCACTTATTTCAAAGATCATTCAGTAAGAGGACACGTGTTAGGGTGTTGAAAAATGTAACCTGAGTAACCGACTGTTTTTTACACAAGTAACCCTCACAAAAGAAATTCTTAAATTCTCCTCCTGTGTTGAGTTATGTCTGGGCATAACGTAACAACTGTGGAAAACTAATGATTCAAACACTTAAGTAAGGAAAGAATGACACAAATAAGGTCCTCGTTTTCATCTGCCTGTCTGTGTCAGTAAAATAAAATTTGAAAATCATTCCAAGCAGGAAACTTACTGTTTTAAATGACATCATAAAGGACACAAACACCAGGCACAAATAACTAATGTAATATGTTGCACAAGGTGGTGTAAAATATACTGCATTCACAGCAGAAAACTTCCAGAAAAATGTTTCTTTCTGCAACCTATAAATGTTTTATTTTAATTGAATTATATATTTTAACCTGCAGAAAACAAAAAGCCGTTTTGACACTTTAACTTCCCTGTCGTTTCAATTGTAATTTATATTTGAACACTGTAGAATGAAAAAATGCCTTTTGACAGTTCCAAAAACCTCCAGTTTAACAGTACTTGGACAAAATATTACAACATCTCGACCAATCATATATGATTAGCTCCCTCTCTTTGAGTTTGGGATTATCGAGATTTGGATAAACTCCTGGCTTGTAGAAAATATAGATCATGCTTGGAGAGGAAAAGCAAGATGATCTGCAAAGACCCTTCCCATGTCCTTTTATTTTTGTGGGGTTTTTTGTGCGTTTTTCCTGATATCGTTTTATGTTACGTGATGTTTGCTGGAGGGGGCATTACAGTGTCAGTTCTTGAAATGGAGAATGTATATGATATCCAGTCTGCCACATATGTACGAAGTTGTGGATTTCCGATAACTGTTCTTTTTCAGGGAAGCAAATATAATCGAGTCTCCTGGTTCACACGACGTTGCTCTGAACCAGCCTACCAACGTGGACCAGTTATTACCGTCCACCACTCCAAAGAAATCCACTTTTTGGAACCGTCTTAAGTAAATAATTTTATTTCCCCCTTCTTCACTTTTTGTTTTTAACTTGTGTTTGGAAATATGTACCTCAACAAATGTGCAAGAAACTGACTTTTCACTCTTTTTCAACATAGGAAAAAGTTCGGCAAACATGACAAGAAGGGGAAGGGTCGTACCGATGATGAACATGTCGTGTAAGTAAGATGGAATGTCATGACATGAAATTTGCTGGCAATATAAATGGTATTCCCTCAAGGAAATTAATATCAACCCTGTCGTATTTCAATCACATTTTGCACCTTAATTATTTTCTGTACCATAGATTCGAGCTTTCAGGTCAGGGGGATTGCTTTGATGTGCTTGTACCGAGTTGTTCAACTTGGATTGCAATTTTGATCCAGATATTAATAGCCAGCGTGGTGTTTTGCATGAAGGGCCAGGTATTGATGTGTGCGCCGTCCCACTGAAGGACAAAGCTATCAGACCACCGGCTAGCATTGGGAGATTTATTGGGCATCAAAGATCCTCTCATGCCTCTTACGAAGAGTTGGTGAGTTATCGCCGGTTCCCTGAACACATTTCAAATTCCTGCCAATTATAAAAATGATTGGTGAACCAGTTCTTGAAAGACCTGGGCCACAACTGTTCCCACGAGGCAACATTATGAGCAAATATGCGTTGTTGTTAGGGTCGTTAAAGAAGACGAAGAAGAGAAAGTTTTTTTTTTAAGATTTTCGGAATGTCGATCGTGAAAAAGCACAAATGTCAAATATCAAGAAGTACCTGATTTGAAGAGGGAAAGGATACATGGAATGCCACTTCAACAGATCTATCGAAATGTTGATCTTCATTTGCAAAGATAATCTTCACTTGTGCACTTATTCATGCACACGGAATGGTCATTTATATCAAAGATTATGTATGTTGTATCTCGTCATGTACATTCACACATGTACACATGTACAGACATACAGTATGTGAACACACATACATACATACATACATACATACGTGCACATTTGCACGGAATCTTGTCCCAAGCACATAGAGGGGAAGTCAATGACAAAGTGG
The DNA here is from genome assembly GCF_056783735.1 of Eptatretus burgeri. Taxonomy (NCBI): domain Eukaryota; kingdom Metazoa; phylum Chordata; class Myxini; order Myxiniformes; family Myxinidae; genus Eptatretus; species Eptatretus burgeri. Next base: position 29,089,075 of record NC_140966.1, on the reverse strand, counting down.
ACAAGGCCCCAAAAAATGAAGTCTGAAATTGAAACCAGTCACGAATTGGTTCACGAGTCAGTAAGTGACCACTATTTTCGTAATAGGTGTGTGTGTGTCTGTCTGTTTGTCCCGAGCATAGCTCCGTGGGTTTTGATCTGATCTTTATAAAATTTGGGTGGGAGGTTTGTATCATGATCTGGTTGTGTTTTCCGGAGAATGGGCGTGCTGCGCCCATTATGGGCGGAGCCACGCCCAAAAAACATGTGTTTTTATGGGGTAGCCAATTTCAAGTTACATCTTCTCCGAATCTGGCAGGGTTTCGGTATTTGGTTATCCCAGTGGCACCTGCATAGCCCAACGAAGCTCAATTTTTCATTTTCGTCCCAAGGTCAAGGTCACAAGGTCACGAACTTAGAAAATGTAAAAATAAAAAGAAATCAGTAAATTGGGCATCGATCTCCCAGGGTTTTCAACTGTTTTGAATGAAATTGGGAATGCGAGCAGTGCTCTTCGAGTACTACAACTTTCACCATTTACGTTTTTCCCGATTCCTGCCAGTTTTCTCGTGGCGTCCCCGCGAAGGTCAAAAAATAAGAAAGGCGCACGGTGTACATTGCTTGTGAACCATCGACGTCTCCAGACTTGTCTTATTTTGCTTTATACGCATCCAAGTTTGTGGCATGAAAATACAATACTTATTTTTCATTGGAATTTTTGGAGAAACGGTCCAATGAAGTGGGAATGATGTTTTGACTCAAACATTGCACAAAAATTATTGGTTAAATTGCCTTTGACTTATTGGTGAATTAATAGGTGATACTCCAATGATTTGTTGATTCCATTAAAACACGTGGCACTTATGTTGGATGTCAAGAAATAATATTTGCATATTTAGTCATACAATGTTTTTGAAAAGCAATGTTTAAGACATTTGTGAGTAATGTAATGTGAGCAACCCAAAATATGGAATTTGTTCCCAATGTTAAATTTGTTGTGATTAAAAATACAGCAATTGGAATTTGGTTTGTACATATCATCCAAACTGTGAAAACAAGTGGAGGAATCATGCACAAACAAACAATTAAGGAAGTGCGGGAATGAAAATTGTAATGCGAGGAAATGATGCAAAGTGAGTAACCATGTTTATCATGCCAATAAAATGGAAAATCGTATTATTGTGGTATCAGCAGCGAAAAAATATCAGCTTGCAACAACAGAGGGCAGTACAGCACAATATCAAGAGGCAGTATCATACATAAGCACAAAGTTACCCTTCATGCAGTGCAGTGACGCATGGACCATGTGCAGTCGTGGCAACAAATATTGGCACTCTTGCACTTTTTTCAAATAACTCACAATTGTCTCTAAAAATTAGTTGAAATTGACGAAATTATTTGGTCTCCACGATTCTTTATTTCACTATTAATATTACATAACCTTTGTTTTTGATTCAGAACTTAATATATCCTTTTAAATCAGAAAATAAAAAGAAATGGCATTGACAAAATTGTTGACACCCTCGACTTGGACTGGACCTCCATTTCTGGATGGCACAGCCTGTGGACGAAATAACTGCAGTCAAGCACTCCCTATAGCCATGAATGAGCTTCCCACACCTCTTCACTGGCAGTGTGACCCACACTTCTTGTGCAAACTGCTCCAGTTGTCCCAGATTTGAAGAGTACCTTCTCCCAACTGCTGTTTTCAGATCTTCCCACAGGAGTTCAATGGGATTTTGGATCTGGACTCATTGCTGGCCACTTTGGAACAGTCCAGCATTTTGTCTTGAACCTTTCCTGGGTGCTTTGTAAATAGTGTTTGGGGTCATTGTCCTGTGGCAACAGCCATGTCCTTCTACGGAGACCCAGATTTCTGACACTGGGTTGAACATTCAGGTCAGGTCAGGTCTGGGAGCATGCGCTGGAGCAGTGCGTGGCTGCGTCCACTTTCCGCCAGGACTCCAGGGGCCTCCATCTGGCCATCCCCAGGCAGATGCCTGGCCCCTCCCCATCTCCTTGAAATGCTGATCAACCTGCTGCAACCATGAGGCATGTGGTCGTCTCACGGGCCTCATCCACTCACAAGGCTCCCTTGCTGAGAGAATCTGGTGAGCAGGATCAGCAGCAGGAAAACAAGCTACATATCCATACAGCCGCAGCTCATGCTCACAGACTATGTAGGTAACAAATCTCATTTGAGTCTCTCTCAGCAACTGCTCATTGGACACAAAGTCCAACCAGCAATAGCAAAGGATTCTCCGAAGAGACCAGGTACCAAAAGAATGAAGGCGACATCTCAGATCCCTGGTCAGAGTCCAAGTCTCACATCTGTAGAGCAAGACTGGATGCACCAAGGACCTGAAGACTCAGACTTTTGTCCTCCTGCACAGGTACCGGAAGAACCACACCCCATGATCCAGTGAATCCATGACTCCCCAGGCCCGGCCCAGAAGTATATTGACCTCCAGCTCACAGACAACAGAGACGTGAATATCATTGCCAATGGAAGTGAATCTCTCCGTGACCTCAACATCCTCATCACAAATAGGTACAGATAAGGTAGTACATCCAATATGTCATTGAAAGCCTGGATCTTAGTTTTGACCCAGGAAACCCGTAACCCCAGTAGCTCCGACTCCTCATTCAGCACCTCGAGGGCCCCCAAAAGGATATCTAGCCTCTCCACAAAGATGACTGCATCGTCTGCGAAATCAAGGTCAGAGATCTAGACATTTACAAATGATGCACTGCAGGTTCATCTCTCTGACATCCTCCCCAGAATCCAGTCCATACAAGCACTGAAAAGTGTGGGGGCCAGTACACACCCCTGATGAACTCCAACAACAACTGGAAATAAGTCAGAGATGTTATCACCACATCTGACAGCACTCTCATTACCAGAGTATAGTTCAGATATCAGATTCCGAAATTGTGGCAGGACCCCACGAAGACAAAGAATCCTCCAGAGGGCATCCCGATTCAATGAATCAAACGCTTTGTAGAGATCAACATGGGCTACAAGCAGCCCCTGCCGAAACTCTTGTCTGCATTCGGTGAGGACACGAAGAGCAAGGATATGGTCAATGGAATGTCCAACCAGCAATACAACAAGCTACAGCAACTCCTTGTGTTGGGCATAATGTCGACCTCCATTTCTGGATGGATACAATCTCAGACTTCGAGTCAGAAATGTTGACCAAATGCCCTGTAGTTTCAATTGTAATGCCGGATACCCTCCGCTCTAACTGCAGTACACCGAGGGATAGGTTTGGAGGAACGCAACGTGTAAATTTCCCTGTAAGCAGGATGAGAATCACTTGACCACGGGAGTGACGAGAATCACCCCCTCACTGATTCCTCGCACATAGGCCTCCTTGTACACCCTTGGCACACGTATAGTTTTACGCCTCAGCTCGGCCATTCAGCCTGGCCCTGCAGCACTGGTCAATGGTATACAGTGTCCCTTGAGATAAAATTATTCTTTGCCCTCCGGTGAGTTCCAAGACAAACACCTGCAACATTAAGGACAGTGGTCTTGAAGGCACTCCACAACACTTCAGGATTCCCCCAAGCACCCAGACCCCCCCCCCCAAATCTCCACTCAACCTATTTGGAAACTCCTCAGCTACCCTCTCATCCTTGAGCTTGGCAACATTCAGCCTTTTCGGGGATGGTACCATTTTCCCAGATTTAAGCTGCAACTTCAGAGTTGCTCCAACAAGCGTGTGATCGGTATTGAGGAAGTGAACACTCCCGTGGACCCTGCAGTTCTGGATCATCCTGCGTCGACCATCAATGAGTAGATGGTCAATCTCCTTTGCCACACCACCAGCGTTGGCATACCTTGTCCAGCGATGAGTTTTTGGGCGTTGAAACCATGAACCAGCCACCCGAAATCCATGACTTCTTGCAAAGTCAAGGAACTTTGTGCTGTTCTGGTTCACAGTTCTCGACCCATGGGGACCAACACGTCTAATAACCATACCGATCAGTTCCAGTCGTTGCATTGAAATCCCCCAAGACCAGAAGATTGTCTCACCTGGGGAACTGATCAACCACAGTCTCAAGCATGGCAGAGAATGTGTCCTTCACGGTGAGATCACTCGCCTTCGTTGGAGCATATACAGAGACCAAAGATATGATACCCAAGGACTGACGACTCCTTCGTCTCATAATATGCTCGTCGACCGGTGTTACCTCAACTACCATTGGAATCAACTTAGTGGACACAGCTACAGCAAGTCGTTGGACATGGTAACCATCAGAGCGAGTGGACCAACACTAGGTGCAACTACCCACCATGAGCTCTCTGCAATCCGGTCTCCGAACCTCAGAGAGTGCTGTTGAATGTTGCGCTCCAAAATGCCTTGTTAATCTTCTGATTTCATGATGCCATCCACACATTCAAGGCACCCAGTGCAAGAGGCAGCACAGCAACCTCAAAACATCACTGAACCTCCTCCATGTTTGACTGTAGGGAAGGTGTTATTTTCTTTGAAGGCTTCATTTTGTTCTCTGAAAACATAGAGATGAGGTGTTTTACCACAAAGCTCGAATTTGGTCATCTGTCAACAGGACATTCTCCCAGAAGGATTTTGGCTTGTTCAGATGTGTTTTGGCAAACTCCAGTTAGGCTTTCTTATGTCTCTCTCAGCAATGGTGTCCTCCTTTATCTCCTACCATAGAACCTCCTTTCGTTGAGTTGGCGACGGATGGTTTGAGTTGAAATGGTCGTACCTTGTGTCTGAAGGTCAGCTTGAATCTGTTTGGAAGTTGATCGAGGTGCTTTCTCCACCATTCGAACACTCCTTCGCTGCAATCGTTGACCAAGTTTTCTCTTGCGTCCACGCCCAGGGAGGTTGGCTGCAGTGCCATGGGCCTTAAACTTTCTGATAACATTGCGTACAGTGGAGACAGGAGCATCAACGTCCCTGGAGATGACTTGTAGCCTTGAGATTGTCCATGCTTGGCTATAAAATTGTGTCTAACCTCCTCAGTCAATTCTCTGGTTCTTTCTTTTCTCGATGTTCATTGTGGGACATTCAGTGACACAAAATAGAAGAATGACTCCTTTTATCTTATCAAACTGGTTGAACAAGTAATTTTTATATTGCAGTCACCTGCAACTCACCACAGGTGAGTTCAATTCCAAGGTAAAGGAGAATCACCTGCTTGAAATCTAATTATTTCTCACAACTTCTAAAAGGTGCCAATAATATTGTCTGG
>NC_140966.1:29036368-29078868 GCF_056783735.1 Eptatretus burgeri | reverse complement strand
TTGGCATGGTAACCATCAGAGCGAGCAGCCCAATAGTAGGTGTAACCACCCGTCATGTTTCACCACTACCCGGTGTCAGAATCTCAGAGAGTGCGACAATACCGATGTCCAAACACTTGAGCTCAGATGATAACAGAGACAGGTGATCATCCTCTCTTCAGGAGAGGAATTCCAGGCACCCACCCGAAGGGACCGCCGTCTGGTGGACGACACCTCAGCACCACCCTGACACACTCACCCACGATCTGACCCGGGAATGTTAACCTATGGTTTCCCTCCAACCATCAAAGATTGGGGGTCCCGAAGGCTTTGCCCCAATCCCGTCATCTGGTGTGCTGCCCTGCGAAGGGAAGCTGCACAGTAGGTATTCCCATGGAGTGTGTTTTCAGATTTTTTTATGCTTTGAGAATGTTTTGTGGAATGAAGGGTTTTACAGTGGCCGGAGTGCAATTCCTGCCATCAAGCTCACCCGAATAAGAAGTAACCCAACTGCAGGAGTTGGGCACGAGCTATGGATGGCGTTGGCTCACAAGGACCTCCGCCCTTTGACAGATTTTGTTTTTAATCCTGCTGGGTGTCCATATCCAAACACCCTCCTCACCAGGAAGCATGGTGGGGGAGACGGTTTAGTTGCCGACAACCCGACCATGGAACAGGTTAGTACAGGTTTAGATGATACCTGCAGCAAGTCACAGATCTGATCTGGCCTGACCTGACAATTAGAGGGAAGGGTGAGTGTGGAAGCGATTCAGTGATTGGAAAAGCAGCATTAGCTTTACGATGAAGTCACCTGAAGCATTGTCATAATGGAGAAGGGAAGGGTAGCACGAAGCTTAACCACCCTACCTTTCATCCCAATATTTCTTGCTTGGAAGGTATGAGGGTCTGGCATCCTCTTCCAGAATAATCCCATCTTCTCGGTGTTAAATACCTGCTCCGGCATGAATCCCATCGCCTCGATTAGTTTCATGAGCTGCAGTTGAGAATGTGTATTTGAAAATGAAGCATTAGAATGGGGATTCGAGCACAGGTGTTGGAAATTAAGGGTTTTGCGATGGCGGTTCGACTACAGCTGTCGTAAAATGAGGGTTTGAGAACAAGTTTTGAATCTGGAGTTCAAAAATGAAGGTTTGGGAATGATGTTTGAAGGATAATAAAGATTTGCGAATGAGGTTTGAAAGAAAATGAAGTTTTAGGAGTGATGAATTGATAGAATGCCAAAAAGTATGTCAACAAGGTAGGGATGGTTACAATAAATTATCACGTGAAACCATCCCAACATCTTTCTTTGAATAATGGTTGTCCGTTCAAAAGACACTCACTCTCTCAATTTGAGTTATTGAGTTCGTAATCACCACAAACACGTGTGTGTGTGTGTGTGTGTGTGTGTGTGTGTGTGTGTGTGTGTGTGTGTGTGTGTGTGTGTGTGTGTGTGTGTGTGTGTGTGTGTGTGTGTGTGTGTGTGTGTGTGTGTATGATTTAATGTTTCACTGGTAAAATTCATTCATAAAAACTATCACCATGCAGTCTATCATTGCAAATGGATGCAGAAAGATGTAGTGATGTTTTCACATGATAATTTATTGTGACCATGTCTGTCTTATTTACATAGTTTTTGGTAGACCAACCCTTCACCTTTTTATATTTGGAAAATATTTTTATATCCTGTTTCTGGACTTTAAAAATAAATATTTACATGCTCAAGATTTTATTTGGATTGTGCAATGAAATATCTTGTCAGGTGTGTGAAAACAATTTGCATTAAACAGTGTTATTGTTATGTGATGGGCAGTGATCACATGCCACCGTGAACCACACCCATAATCATACAGGTGTGATTGGCCCACTGGCTGAACCCAACAGGCTGATTGAAAGGCATGGTACTGCCCATCCCTCTTTTCCTGTCAAATTAGTTGGTGTAGTTAATAATAGATAGAAATCGGCATTCACAACTATCGCTTACCATGTTGGGGAATGTCGGTTGAAGCCCTCATGTTTTTTTTTCTTCCATCCTCACTTTTTCACCTTTATTCGATTTTAAATTAGACACAAAACTTTCAACATAAGAGCACAGACCTATGGATAATATTTTAAAATCAAAGTCACATGATGGTTGGATGGAAAATGCAGGCAGTATGACAAAAAGTCTGTTTTCTCGAGGCGTGGGTTGTTGGGTGTTTCAGGTATCAGGAACAAACCTCTACCTCGCTTCGTTTGGCCTTGGCTGAATAAGACGAGATATCGTAGATGTGCTCGATTGAGCAAAGCAAATCCCAAAGGGAAACATGTGGTTCAGTGGGGAACAAGTCCAATCTTGTGCTGAGGACCATTCACACGCAAGCAGGCATGGTGGAGGAGAGCTGAAGACAGGACTTCAAAAATTACAGGAGGGACTACAGGCTTCGTTCGGGAAAGCGCTGAAGCAACAGGATGTGTCTGCTGTTTCGACTGTGCAAAAAGAGAAAACCCACAGTGTGAACCAAGGCACATCTCATCCCGGCTTCCTTTTGCACCCATATTAATCCCTTCAGTGCATGCCCACCCTGTGGCATCGCTCGGCATTGCCCCAACGGTACCTCTTGGTAGTTTGGCCACTAATCAAGGGGATCCCCTCTTTGAGCCTCTCGACTCGCCCTCGAATCTGCAGGGAAAATCTCCATCACTCACCTTTCCGCCAAAACCTGCATTCCAGCAGCAAAGCTCATGCCTTCATGATGTTGCGAGGCCGAATTCCCTCGAGAAGCAAATTTAGGACATTAAAAAGAAAAGAACATCAACAAAGGATTTAAGGGACAAGCAGTTTCAGATACATGTCAGCATAACGTTCAAACCAGGATTCAAACCCAGGCGAGGCAGCTTAAAGGTGAGGATGCAGACCTCCAGGCCATCCTACCACCCCTATGAATAGACCCATTGCTTTCAGATAATTTTTTTTTGGCTTCATGTGAAATTATAGTCTGGGATTGTTATTGTGGTGAAAACTTTAACCACTCAAATGTAGTTTGAGCCTCTCAAAGGGAGATCAGATTAGGTTTACTTCTTCTTCCACACCTTTTCATCTTAACAAAGTCTTCTTCCTTTTTTGTTCCTCAATGAAGTATTTTCCTGTTTTATGTTTTGATTTCATCATTCCACATCCATCCTTTTAACCCTGTTTAGGTTAAACGTGCACGATCGATGTTTTATTTCATGTAACAATGCAACATGTGTGGAATATGCTTTTTGTCTTTTCCAAAATCATGCATTTTTCTTGAACTGACAAGCATTCTCTTTATTTATTGCAGTTTGCGATGTAGCCAGAAAGGTGAACAGACAAAAAAGGTAAAGACAGAACAGCCATTGCTGAATGACGTTCAACAAAAGGAAGTGGTACAGATGCAGGAATTAAATGGAGATGGGGATCAGCAATTAGCTCAGCTCCAAGAGCAAGCATTGCATGACAAAGAAGTGAAACAAAGATATGAGGATGTATGGACAAAACAGAAAGAAAACCAGAAAAAAATTGAGGAAGAACAACAGAGAAAAAGAGAAATGGAAGATGAAATGAAAACAGAAATGCAGAGGAAAAATGATGAAGAGCAAAGAGAACAAGAAGAGCTGTGCCACAAAAAACAACGAGCACGTAGGCAAAGAAAGAAAGCAAAGCAAAAGGAAGAATTACAAAAGCAAACAGAAGGAAATGAGGAAACCAAAATAAAGGAACAACAGATACAGCGAGAACAGGAAGAAGAACAGAGACAGCGACAACAGGAAGAACAGAGACAGCGAGAACAGGAAGAACAGAGACAGCGAGAACAGGAAGAACGGAGACAGCGAGAACAGGAAGAACGGAGACAGCGAGAACAGGAAGAACGGAGACAGCGAGAACAGGAAGAAGAACAGAGACAGCGAGAACAGGAAGAAGAACAGAGACAGCGACAACAGGAAGAAGAACAGAGACAGCGACAACAGGAAGAAGAACAGAGACAGCGAAAACAGGAAGAAGAAAAAAGGCAGCGAGAACAGGAAGAAGAACAGAGACAGCGAGAACAGGAAGAACAGAGACAGCGAGAACAGGAAGAACAGAGACAGCGAGAACAGGAAGAACGGAGACAGCGAGAACAGGAAGAACGGAGACAGCGAGAACAGGAAGAAGAACAGAGACAGCGAGAACAGGAAGAAGAACAGAGACAGCGACAACAGGAAGAAGAACAGAGACAGCGACAACAGGAAGAAGAACAGAGACAGCGAAAACAGGAAGAAGAAAAGAGGCAGCGAGAACAGGAAGAAGAACAGAGACAGCGAGAACAGGAAGAACAGAGACAGCGAGAACAGGAAGAACAGAGACAGCGAGAACAGGAAGAACAGAGACAGCGAGAACAGGAAGTAGAACAGAGACAGCGAGAACAGGAAGAAGAACAGAGACAGCGAGAACAAGAAGAAGAACAGAGACAGCGAGAACAAGAAGAAGAACAGAGACAGCGAGAACAGGAAGATGAACAGAGACAGCGAGTACAGGAAGAAGAACAGAGACAGCGAGAACAGGAAGAAGAACAGAGACAGCGAGAACAGGAAGAACAGAGACAGCGAGAACAGGAAGAAGAACAAAGACAGCGAGAACAGGAAGAAGTACAACAGGGACAGCGAGAACAGGAAGAGGAACAGAGACAGCGAGAACAGGAAGAACAGAGACAGCGAGAACAGGAAGAAGTACAACAGGGACAGCGAGAACAGGAAGAGGAACAGAGACAGCAAGAACAGGAAGAAGAACAGAGACAGCGAGAACAGGAAGAAAAGAGACAGCGAGAACATGAAGAAGAACAACAGAGACAGCGAGAACAGGAAGAAGTACAACAGAGACAGCAAGAACAGGAAGAAGAACAGAGACAGCGAGAACAGGATGAAGAACAGAGACAACGAGAACAGAAAGAAGAACAGAGACAGCGAGAACAGGAAGAACAGAGACAGCGAGAACATAAAGAAGAACAAAGACAGCGAGAACAGGAAGAAGTAAAACAGAGACCTCGAGAACAGGAAGAAGTACAACAGAGACAGCGAGAACAGGAAGAAGAAGAACAGAGACAGCGAGAGCAGGAAGAAGAACAGAGACAGCGAGAGCAGGAAGAAGAACAGAGACAGCGAGAACAGGAAGAAGCACAGAGACAGCGAGAACAGGAAGAAGCACAGAGACAGCGAGACCAGAAAGAACAGAGATGGCGAGAACTGGAAGAACGATGGAAAATAGAAGAAGATTTGAAGAAAAGAAGGAAGGAAAAGAGAAAGCAAAAATTACATAAGCAAAGAGAGAAAAAGGAGGAAATGAAAAGAAATACACAACGGAGACAACAGCAAGAAGAACAGAAAGGACAAGAACAGAGACAGCGAGAACAGGAAGAACAGACACAGCGAGAACAGGAAGAAGAACAGAGACATCGAGAACAGGAAGAACAGAGACAGCGAGAACAGGAAGAAGAAAAACAGAGACAGCGAGAACAGGAAGAAGAGAGACAGCGAGAACAGGAAGAACAGAGACAGCGAGAACAGGAAGAACAGAGACAGCGAGAACAGGAAGAAGAACAGAGACAGCAAGAACAGGAAGAAGAACAGAGACAGCGAGAACAGGAAGAAGAACAGAGACAGCGAGAACAGGAAGAAGAACAGAGACAGCGAGAACAGGAAGAAGAACAGAGACAGCGAGAACAGGAAGAAGAACAGAGACAGCGAGAACAGGAAGAAGAACAGAGACAGAGAGAACAGGAAGAAGAACAGAGACAGCGAGAACTGGAAGAACAGAGACAGCGAGAACAGGAAGAACAGAGACAGCGAGAACAGGAAGAAAAGAGACAGCGAGAACAGGACGAAGAACAGAGACAGCGAGAACAGGAAGAACAGAGACAGCGAGAACAGGAAGAACAGAGACAGCGAGAACTGGAAGAACAGAGACAGCGAGAACTGGAAGAACAGAGACAGCGAGAACTGGAAGAACAGAGACAGCGAGAACAGGAAGAACAGAGACAGCGAGAACAGGAAGAACAGAGACAGCGAGAACAGGAAGAACAGAGACAGCGAGAACAGGAAGAACAGAGACAGCGAGAACAGGAAGAACAGAGACAGCGAGAACAGGAAGAACAGAGACAGCGAGAACAGGAAGAACAGAGACAGCAAGAACAGGAAGAACAGAGACAGCAAGAACAGGAAGAACAGAGACAGCGAGAACAGGAAGAACAGAGACAGCGAGAACAGGAAGAAGAACAGAGACAGCGAGAACAGGAAGAAGAACAGAGACAGCGAGAGCAGGAAGAACTATGGAAAATAGAAGAAGATTTGAAGGAAAGAAGGAAAGAAAAGAGAAAGCAAAAATTACAAAAGCAAAAAGAGAAAAAGGAGGAAATTAAAAGAAACACACAATGGAGACAACAGCAAGAAGAACAGAGGAGAGAACAGGAAGAAGAAGAGAGACGACAAGAACAGAGACAGCGAGAACAGGAAGAACAGAGACAGCGAGAACAGGAAGAAGAACAGAGACAGCGAGAACAGGAAGAAGAACAGAGACAGCGAGAACTGGAAGAACAGAGACAGCGAGAACTGGAAGAACAGAGACAGCGAGAACTGGAAGAACAGAGACAGCGAGAACAGGAAGAACAGAGACAGCGAGAACAGGAAGAACAGAGACAGCGAGAACAGGAAGAACAGAGACAGCGAGAACAGGAAGAAAAGAGACAGCGAGAACAGGAAGAACAGAGACAGCGAGAACAGGAAGAACAGAGTCAGCGAGAACTGCAAGAACAGAGACAGCGAGAACAGGAAGAACAGAGACAGCGAGAACAGGAAGAACAGAGACAGCGAGAACAGGAAGAAGAACAGAGACAGCGAGAACAGGAATTAGAACAGAGACAGCGAGAACAGGAAGAAGAACAGAGACAGCGAGAACAGGAAGAAGAACAGAGACAGCGAGAACAGGAAGAACAACAGGGGTGGATAGAACCGGATGAAGAACAGAGACAGGGACAACATGAAGAAGAACAGAGACGGCGAGAACAGGTAGAAGAACAGAGACAGCGAGAACTGGAAGAACTGTGGAAAATCGAAGAAGATTTGAAGGAAAGAAGGGAAGAAAAGAGAAAGCAAAAATTACAAAAGCAAAGAGAGAAAAAGTTGGAAATTAAAAGAAATACACAACGGCGCCAACAGCAAGAACAACAGAGGAGAGAACAGGAAAAAGAACAGAGACGACAAGAACAGAGACAGCGAGAACAGGAAGAAGAACAGAGACAGCGAGAACAGGAAGAACAGAGACAGCGAGAGCAGCAAGAAGAACAGAGAAAGCGAGAACAGGAAGAAGAAAAACAGAGACAGCGAGAACAGGAAGAAGAAGAACAGAGACAGCTAGAACAGGAAGAAGAACAGAGACGGCAAGAGCAGGAAGGACAGAGACAGCGAGAACAGGAAGAAGAAAAACAGAGACAGCGAGAACAGGAAGAACAGAGGCAGCGAGAACAGGTCGAAGAACAGAGACGGCGAGAACTGGAAGAACTGTGGAAAATAGAAGAAGATTTGAAGGAAAGAAGGAAAGAAAAGAGAAAGCAAAAATTACAAAAGCAAAGAGAGAAAAAGGAGGAAATTAAAAGAAATACACAATGGAGACAACAGCAAGAAGTACAGAGGAGAGAACAGCAAGAAGGACAGAGACGACGAGAACAGGGAGAAGAACACAGACAACGAGAACAGAGACAGCGAGAACAGGAAGAAGAACAGAGACAGCGCGAACAGAGACAGCGAGAGCAGGAAGAAGAACAGAGACAGCGAGAACAGGAAGAAGCTCAGAGACAGCGAGAACAGGAAGAAGAACAGAGACAGCGAGAACAGGAAGAAGAACAGAGACAGCAAGAACAGGAAGAACAACAGAGATGGATAGAACCGGATGAAGAACAGAGACAGGGACAACAGGGAGAAGAACAGAGACGGCGAGAACAGGTAGAAGAACAGAGACGGCGAGAACTGGAAGAACTGTGGAAAATAGAAGAAGATTTGAAGGAAAGAAGGGAAGAAAAGAGAAAGCAAAAATTACAAAAGCAAAGAGAGAAAAAGTTGGAAATTAAAAGAAATGCACAATGGAGACAACAGCCAGAAGAACAGAGGAGAGAACCGGAAGAAGAACAGAGACGACGAGAACAGGAGGAACAGAGACAGCGAGGACAGGAAGAAGTCCAGAGACGGCGAGAACAGAGATGGCAAGAACAGAGAGAAGAACAGAGACAGCAAGAACAGGGAGAACAACAGCATGGTTTTGAGAGCTTCTATCAGGGACAGAAGCCTCACCGTAATCACTGGTGGCAGCATCAAAAACAAAAACAGGACAGTTTTGAGGAGCGTCACCAGGAACACAAGCCTTATCATTATGACTGGCAGCAGCATCAAAAACAGAAACAGCACAGTTTTCAGATGTTCCAACAGGAATTCAGGCCTCACCATAATGACTGGCAGCAGCATCGACAACAACAACAGCACGGTTTTCAGAGGTTCCACCAGGAATTCAAGCCTCACCGTAATGACTGGCGGCAGCATCCACAACAGCAAGTCTTTGAGAAGTTCCACCTGGAACAGAAACCTCACCATGATGATTGCTTGCAACAGCAGAAAAAGGAACGAGAGAAACCGCATGTTGTCGAGGCGCCACTGCACCATCTGCAAGAAATTCAACAGGTAAGCACTCTTCAATACTTTGAAAAAGTTGGGGTCACCATATTGGGTGCAAACACAGCTCGCTCCAATATCAATATGTTAAGTTGCAAGATATGTTGGTGCTTCATCTTCTCAAGACTCTGTTGTTAATACTTCCTTTGATGAAGAAGGAGATCCTTAATTCTGGAGATGATTGTAATTATAATTTTTGAGTAAAAGGTAACTAATTGGCATGGCCATCACCATGCAGGATAAATAACAGGAAGTGGAACTCCCCTCAATTGAATGAAATAACCAAATTCACCTTTCCCTCGATTACCTGTTCCTTCAGTGCATTTGCTTTTGTGCCCTTTCCTGAATGAGTTATCAAACTGAAGAAGATATCAATATATTTAATCTTTCATATTTCCATTGTGTTTTTTCAAAGGCACCTCGCAAGCGTTGTGGATTCCCTCCTCCACCCCCTCATCTGAAATCATCACGTCGGTTGGATCGTAAGTTGCCAAGATTCCTGCCTTGCATTACTAATCATTCCTAACTTTGTCTGAACTACATGTTCTTCACCTGCATCGTGTCCCATTTTTCTGTACGTCAGAAGTGTTGAGAACAGATGAATATTTTAATGCACTCAAAACCAGATAAGCTCCAAACAAATCTTAAAATTGGTTGAAGTCTGGCATGACTATTAATTTATCTATACGGAAGGAATTGTGTACACAAGGATGATCATAAAGACTGATTGTTTGAAAAACCATATATTTACAATCTCACTTTCAATCAGCTTGGGATGACTCGAGCTGCCTTCCACAAAGCAAATCATCATGGTTCGATGGAGCGGGAAAGGAGAGAGATGTAAATTGGTGGAAATTCTATTCATTCGATGCCTGATGTTGGCTTAATGGTTGGGGTGGTCGTCTTTGGATCCTCGAATCCTGAGTTCAAATCCTGCTAAGCTGTTGAATTAATACCAGGTGGGGTTAACTCGGCCTGTCATCCTTCCGAGGTTGGCAAAATGAGTGCCAGCATGCTGGTATACTGTGTCGGAGTGGCGACCGATCAAGGATTATGCCCAATTGCCAAGGAGACTGCTTAAGCAGCATAAACGCTCTGTTCAGAGAATCGTCCCAATCTCCTCTCCTCCTTTTCTATTCGTTCCGGTGTTGTGATGAAAGGTATGATGACAGAGATTATGATGATAGTGCTGTTGAGTTTTTTTGACTTCCTTTTGTTGTGTGCAGAAGACGTTATTGTAATACCTGCTGGAGAAGAAGATGCAATGTTTGGACCTGATCCACTCGCTCCCACGTTTAAGTGCTCCAAGAATATGAGAAGAAATATCAAACTATTTCAAATGGCTGATCCAAAATTTTTGAAATGAAAACCAATCTCCAGAACGACAGGTACCATTAACAATCGAATGACATTATGTAATTATTTGCACACTTTGTGTGTCCAAGTTATTCAATCTGTCACTTCCTTATTCAAAATATCATAGTGAGAACTTAATAATACTGAGTGAAGAGTTTTTCATAATTCAAGTGAATACATCAGGCAGGTGAGGTCTCTCCCTAATCTATATAATCAATGCCATTCACATCTGTCACACGTGAAGGGAACTGGAGCAATCAACCCTCGGTGTTTGCTGCAGCTACCAACGTGCGTGACTTTGTACAAACATATTTACACTCCAACGTTATCTTTCACTCTTTCCTCCTTCCCTTTCAGCTGTTGTCATCTTCTTGATCGACTTTGAAACTGAATCAACAGGAACAACATGAGCAGAATGTCACTGAGTGGTGTCACAATTGGAAAGAAGAGCAATTGCTGAAGCAGCAATAAGAACAGCTGATGGAAAAAAAAGAAAACTCTTCTTCATAGAACAGTTGAAGCAGACACCTTTGTGTCAGCAGGACACATGCAGCAGCAAGTCGTCCAACTTGCCCACCACATGCATGCGTGTTTGGCTTCCTGGATTTGTCGATTACATTCTGATCCATTCGCTCCACGAGCTCTTCTGGAAGCTACTTTTTGAATAACAACAAGCTACTTGTACAAAATGACAAAAAAAAAAAAAAACACAAATTCCCCCCAAAAAAAAACAATTGCACAAAATGCAAAAAAAAAAAAAAAAAAACCACACAAATTCCAAAAAAACAAAAACAAAAAAAAAAACACACAAATTCCCCCTCCCCAACAAAAATTTCAGACAAAAAAATTACTGATACAAAATAAAACAAAAAAACTATATACAAAATTCCCCAAAAAAACCCAAAACGAAACAAAATGCCCCCTCCCAAAAAAACTACTGATACAAAATCCCCCCCAAAAATACACATACAATAAAAAACGACATACAAAATACAACAACAAAAAACTGTTGATGCAGAATACAAAAAAAAAAAAAACTGTTGATGGAGAATACAAAAAAACTGTTGATGCAGAATACAAAAAAAAAAAAAACTATTGATACAAAATACAAAAATACCCCAACAAGAAACAGAAGCCTCACTGTGATGACTTACTGCAGCAGCAACAACAGAAACAACACATTATTAAGGGGTTCACACAGGAACAGAAGCCTCACTGTCAGGATTGGCAGAAGCATCAACAACAAAAACAGCATGGTTTTCAGAGGTTCCCCCAGGAATGCAAGCTTCACCGTCAAGAATGGCAGCAGCATCCACAACAGCAAGTCTTTGAGAAGGTCCACCAGGAACAGAAACCTCATCATGATGATTGCTTGCAACAGCAGAAACAGAACAATAGAAACAGCGTGTTGTCAAGGGGCCACTGCACCATATGCAGGAAATTCAACAGGTAAGCACTCTTCAATACTTTGGATAAGTTGGTTTGAACATATTGGGTGCAAACACAGCCAGCCCCAAGATCAATATGTTAAGTTGCAAGATATGTTGGTGCTTCATCTTCTCAAGACTCTGTTGTTAATACTTCCTTTGATGAAGAAGGAGATCCTTAATTCTGGAGATAATTGTAATTATAATTTAGGAGTAAAAGGTAACTAATTGGCATGGCCATCACGATGAAGGATAAATTACAAGAAGTGGAACTCCCCTCAATTGAATGAAATAACCAAATTCAGTTTTTACTCGATCACCTGTTCCTTCAGTGAATTTGCTTTTGTGCCCTTTCCTGAATGACTTATCAAACTGATGAAGATATCAATGCATTTAATCTTTCATATTTCTATTGTTTTTTTCAAAGGCTGCTCAAAAGCATTGCGGATTCCGTCCTCTACTCCCTCATCTGAAATCATCACGTCGGTTGGATCGTAAGTTGCCAAGATTCCTGCCTTGCATAACTAATGATTCCTAACTTTGTCTGAACTTCATGTTCTTCACCTGCATCATGTCCCATTTTTCTGTGCGTCAGAAGTGTTGAGAACAGACGAATATTTTACCGCACGCAAAACCAGATAATCTCCAAACAAATCTTCCAATTGGTGGAAGTCTGGCATGACGATAAATTTATCCCTACAGAAGTCATTGTGTACACCTGGATGATCATGAAAACTAATTGTTTGAAAAACCATATATTTACAATCTCACTTTCAATCAGCTTTGGATGACTCGAGCTGCCTTCCACAAAGCAGATCATCATGGTTCGATGGAGAGGGAAAGGAGAGAGAGAGATGTAAATATACGTAGGTAGCTATTCTCTTCATTCCCGTGTTGTGTTGAAAGGCATGATAATGACAGAGATTCTGATGACAGTGCAATTGGGTGTTTTTGACTTCCTTTTGTTGATGCGTGCAGAAGACGTTATTGAAATACCTGCTGAGGAAGAATATCCGATGTTTGGTCCTGATTCATTCGCTCCCACATTTCAGTGCTCCAGGAATATGAGAAGAAATATCAAACTATTACAAATAGCTGATCCAAAAATTTTCAAATAAAAAACAATCTCCTTTACGACAGGTACCATTTACACTCGAATCACATTATTTAATTACTTGCACACTTTTTGAGTACAAGTTTTTCAATCTGTCACTTCCTTATTCAAAATATCATGATGACAACTTAATAATACTGAGTGAAGAGTTTTTAATAATTCAATTGAATACATCAGGCAGGTGAGGTTTCTCCCTAATCCATATAATATCAATGCCATTCAGGTCTGTCACTTGTGAAAGCAACTGGAGCAATCAACACTCGGTGTTTGCTGCAGCGACCAACGTGCGAGACTTTGTGACTGTACAAACACATTTACACTCCAACGTTATCTTTCACTTTTTCCTTCTTCCCTTTCAGCTGATGTCATGATCTTGATCGACTTTGAAACTGAATCAACAGCAAGAACGTGAGCAGAATGTACCCGAGTGGTGTCATAATTGGAAAGAAGAGTAACGGCTGAAGCAGCAACAAGAACAGCTGATGAAAAAAAAGGAAAAACTCTTCTTCATTGAACAAGTGAAGCAAAAAAAGCACGCAGCAAACAAAAGTGCTAGAATTTTGACCAGAAACACCATGGTGTCAGCAGGAAATATCCAGCAGCAACTTGTCCACCTTGCCCACCACATGCATGCGTGTTTGGCTTCTTGGATTTGTCTATTACACACCCTTGTAATGGTTTTGGCTGATCCATTCGCTCAACTTGCTCTTCCGAAAGCTACTTTTTGAATAAGAAGAAGCTACTTGTACAAAATGCAAAAAAAACAAAAACTACTTATTCAAAATACAAAAAAAAAAAAAAAAAAAACTATTCATACAAAATGGGGGTGGGGGGGAACTATTGATACAAAATGGGGGTGGGGGAACAATTGATACAAAATGGGGGTGGGGGAACTATTGATACAAAATGGGGGTGGGGGAACAATTGATACAAAATGGGGGTGGGGGAACTATTGATACAAAATGGGGGTTGCGGGGGGGGGACTATTGATACAAAATGGGGGGTTGCGGGGGGGGGAACTATTGATACAAAATGCAAAAAAAAAAAACCTCTCCAAAATCCACCCTTCCCCCCAAAAAAACTACTTATACAAAATACAAAAAAAAACAACATACAAAACACAAAAATAAATACTTATACAGGGTGTCCCAAAAGTCAACTCGGGATTTAGAAATTAAATAACATTTATGTTTTTTAATAATTTCTTTTTTTTTCATTTCAGAATTTGGATTAACATTTGGAAATTACCCATGGAAAATTCACACCTGAACAAAGAACCAAAATCGTGGAATTTTATTTTAAATTTCTTTGATCAATTATTCTCACCCAAAGAGCAGACTGCCGACACTTCAATGCCAGAAAACCACCTTCAGATTTCATGATTCATCGGTTGATTCAACGTTTTCAGCAATATGGGTCAGGAATAAAGGAGGATGTATACATCAATGAGCCCCATACAATTCAGCAGCTCAATGACAACAGCTGTCCAGAAATTCGAGGGCTGCAGCCAGAGTTAGTGCCCGCTGTTATGGAAAATGCTGTCGAAAGAGCCCGTCTCCGTGAAGCCGAAAATAGAGTTGATCCTCCTATTTAGGTTTTGAAATTGAGTCCTACGACTCTTACGAGATAGAACCAGAACTTGGAAATCCATAAATCAACGTAATGATTGTGTTCATGTTCACGAGAATTGTCATTCCATTTTGTCCATCTGCTCTGTTCCCGAAATTGGTTGTTGAAAATCAGCCGTGCAGCCCAACGGGTAGCTTTATCTTCTATCGGCCTACGGGCCTACTGGAACCTCGACCAGGTCCAAAGCTGTACAACCACAATGAAGCCACCTGGCTTGCGGGACAGGAAAGGCTTAGTGACTGAGCTCGACGATGTGAGCGAGGGGAATGTGACTTCCCTGGATGGGCACACTCGAACGCAAGAGAAAATGTCTTTCCAAGTGACAAAATGTTCACGAGAATTGTCATTCCATTTTGCCCATCTGCTCTGTTCCAGAAATTGGTTGTTGAAAATCAGCCATGCAGCCCAACGGGTAGCTTTATCTTCTATCGGCCTACGGGCCTACTGGAACCTCGACCAGGTCCAAAGCTGTACAACCACAATGAAGCCACCTGGCTTGCGGGACAGGAAAGGCTGAGTGACTGAGCTCGACGATGTGAGCGAGGGGAATGTGACTTCCCAAGAAGATGGGCACACTCGAACGCAAGAGAAAATGTATTTCCAAGTGACAAAATCGTTAAACTCAAGATGTGTTGCCTTTTTAGGCAACTTTTATACAACTCTAAGCTCCATCATTTTTCATAAATAAACCAAATTTATCTCCATTTTGTAAATTTTCTTTTGGTCGAAAAATAATAATAAGTTATTAAAAAACAAATGTTATTTCATTTCTAAATCCTGAGGTGACTTTTGTGACACCCTGTACAAAATACAGAAATTTTTTTTAAAACAAAATGCAAAAATATAACACATCATGAAAAAATCCCCCAAAAGAAGCAGAAGCCTCGCTGTGATGACTGACTGCAGCAGCAACAACAGAAACAGCACATTGTTGAGGGGTTCCCATAGGAACAGAAGCCTCGCTGTGATGACTGACTGCAGCAGCAACAACAACAGGAACAGCACGTTGTTGAGGGATTCCAGCAGGAACAGGACCCTTATCATCATGACTGACTGCAGTCATTGTGTTGTACTTCAGTCGGTTCTCCATATTATCTGGTTCAGGAGGACACAATATGAGCCAATGAAACCTTTGTCACCCCTGTGTGAAGCGGGGCCATCGCCGGAAAATACAAAACACACAGGAATTGGTGCTCTGTGTTGAGGCACGGCGGTGATGGTCATGTTTAACCCTCGACCAGTCAAAGATCCCCGGGGGGTTAATATCACGGCGCTTTGGCCTTATTAGCCGCGTCTCGCGTTGCGAATGCTGGCTCTAAGAGAGCTCTGCGTTGTTCTTCTTGTTGTTGTTGTTCTTCTTCTGGTGAAGACAAAACCTTTATTGACTGGTGGAATGATGAGGCTCTTGGACACATCTGTCCTTGTTTGCTCTCTCCTACCAACCTCTTTCTTCTCTCCCCCCCCCCCCCCCCACCGCTTTCTTCTCTCTCTCTCTCTCTCTCTCTCTCTCTCTCTCTCTCTCTCTCTCTCTCTCTCTCTCTCTCTCTCTCTCTCTCTCTCTCTCTCTCACCCCTCTCCCTCTTGAAGTGACAGGTTGTATTTGTTCGAATATTAATTAATAATCAAGAAAGAAAAATGGAACAGAGATGAAATTAATTATTTTCTTTTCAGACAATTTTATGGAATTAATTTTGGTGCTGTCGATTTGGAAGTGTGGTGGGATATCGTCAATAAATATGTTTTACACTTTTTACACCAGAACTCCAATCGAGAGGTTGTGTGACGAAGGAATGGAAGGGTGTGCATGGGGTGGGTTGTGTGTTGGAGTGGCTATTGAGGATGAGAATTATTTATATTATTCAACCAACAAATAGGGCTACTTTCGATGTGATAATAAAATATCATCTTAATATTTGTGAATAAGTAATTGAATTAATATCCATCCGGCTTACTTGAAAGTGGGAAAAATTGACACGATATTTTTGGAGGGTGATCACATAGTTTTTCCATATTCCCCATTGACTTCAATGTTAAATTGGGTTGTCCCAGAACTCACATATTCATTTGAATGTTCTCTGTCTTGTCGTAATGCTCTTCAACAGGATTGTCTTCATCCAACACCTCCATCATTATATCAGCTGATTTTATTCATCCTTTCATTTTATCATTTCCATATTTTCATCTCCACCTCCCTTTCAAGATATCGACCATCCTTAATCGCCATTCACACAAACTGTTCACCAAAGCATTATGAATATTGACCTTTACTGAACTGAATGTTGTATTTCTGAAATTGCAAACTCATCAATAAATCAATCTACCCATATAAAACACAGTGTGTATTTGTCTGTCTCCCTTCACAAGAACGATTTACGGCCAATCTTTTAACATGACTGTGTGTTCACTATGGTCTATTTTTCAGGATAAAACAACTCAAAAAATATTTTTCATAACAGAGTCATAAAATGTAGACGGTGACTTGCAACCGGGCCTCAAGGGTGGTGCACAGAAACTTTTTTAAAAATAACAATAAATATCAGGCACAGGGAGATAAAAATTTGATGCACATAATGTGTAACACGAGCAGAGTAAAACGAGTGTTCATTTACATCCGAAAGATATCAAATAAATGAAGAAGATACAAGCACACCTGACGCAAGGCCGAGGCTTCAGACTTTCGCACACTCATGAGGCTGCACTGTCAAAATGAAAGGTCCAAGAAGATAAAGAAAATCGGGTAACATTTGTACATGTAGTGTTTTAAAATAACGCTTCTTGCTACGAAACATCATATCTTCCAGTCTCCTTGAATATTTTTCATTGAATGAAATCTCATTCAATGGACACAACACAAAATATTCTGGGGGTATGGTCCAGTTTGAGTCCAACCAAACACCTTCTCGGGTTTGGCTGAAAACCTGACCATGAATCCCCATTTAAAGGAAACATTTCTGCACGATTTTCCTTTACAGACATCACATTCAGCATAATTTTCTTTATTCATCTTTTCTTCAGTCGAGTCGACACAGTCAATGATGCCTGGAAATTGTGTTGATAGTGTGTGTGTGTGTGTGTGTGTGTGTGTGTGTGTGTGTGTGTGTGTGTGTGTGTGTGTGTGTGTGTGTGTGTGTGTGCGTGCGTGCGTGCGTGTGTGTGCGGGTGATGGAGGTGACAAGGGGTGACATTTACACACGTCTTTCATTTTGTTTTGTCCCCCCTTTTCAGGAAGTGAAGGCTATATTCATCTGTAAAATTAGTTTCGATGTTATAAATATAGAATGAAAGTTTTTATACAACTGTAAATCTCCAAATTGTAAAACATATCTGAGTATATTGAAGGACCACAAAATAACTCGACGGACTCAGAAAGAGGTGCTGGGAGCGCCAGCAATCGCAGGCTGTTTGCTTCCACAATGCGAGTTCCGATAAAGAATTGGACTGGCGTAGCGAGCCTGGATGTGGGTTGCGAATGTCGACAGTTGTGGAATCTGCTGCAAAGTTGATGGCTATTGAGCTTCAGCTGTAACTCTGGGTAGTTGAGGCCTACTCAAAATTTCAGGGCCTATGAATATATTTTACGTTGTTAACAATAAAGTCTATTCAACAATGGTGTGTTGAAGAGTAATGCCTTTTATTCATTTTCTCCAAAGTAGGTAAAGATATTCAAATGAAACAAGGCACAATCTGCACATTAATTCTTCCTGCCACCGATTGCGAACTTTCGTGATTTTGACACTTGATGTCTTAATGCTACATCAGTCAAGATGGCAGTGGGTAGCACGACGTTGTCAGTGTCACTTACGTGTCAAATCGTACGGTTTGCCCCAAGTTTATACTATTTATTCAGGATTTTCAATTTCTTTGGTGTCGTACAGAAATTGTATGTTTTTTTTCCAGCTATGGCACAGCCTTTCCTCTTGTCAATTCATTCAACTGTCGTGTTGGTGTGAAATAAATGTCGCTGTTAAATATCGACATGTTGTGTGATGCCTGAATTAAAATATAACGTCTTGCATGGAAAGGGTACCTCGAGCTCAATGTGTCGAGTTAGATGAGCTCTGGGATCTCTCTGTATCTGTAACACCATTGGCTCTCTGAAAGGACTCCACAGATTGGCCAATAATATTAACACGAGTTTCTTTCTTACCAGGAGCTGATTTCTGCTCTCAGTAAATGAAAAGAAAAATCAACCTTTTGTACAAATGTCAACTATATCTGACCTAAGTATGCTTGTTTTATCGTTTTTTTGTGTTGGTCGGAATCGGAAATCAGTTTAAAAAAAAACAAGTAATAATCGGGCCCAACCTCGTAACATTTGCCTCGGGCCCAGCGTGTACTAAATTTGGCCCTAAGCGTGTACTAAGTTGGCTCAGCAAAAGTAACTGTCGGATATGCAAACAGCACTCATGTCCCACCACGACTGACTGTGTATGGAGAAGGATCAACCCTCTTCGGCCGAGATTGGTTACGAATAATCAGACTTAATTGGAGTGACTTAAACAGTCTCCAACTCTGATGCTGGATGCGATACCGTGCTTAACAAGTGCCCTGGCCTGTTCAGCTATGGTGTTAGCACCTTTGCAGAGCCCAAAATGAGGATTCATGTTTCTGCAGATGCTCAGCCATTGTTCCATAAGGCTAGACCTGTGCCCGACATGATGTGATCAATGATCGAATGTGAGCTTGACCGCCTGCAGAGTGAGGGCATCATCTCATTAGTCGAGTACTCTGACTGGGCAGCACCTATCATTCCAATACTCAAAGCAGATGGAACAGTGTGCATTTGTGGGGATTACAAAACGACGATCAGCCACTATTCAAAGTTGGATGGCTACCCTTTGTCCAAAGCAGATGATCTGTTCACCACTCTCATGAGTGGCCAGACATTCACCAAGCTTGACTTGACCAATGCCTATGATGCTCAAATGGAACTGAATGATGATTCAAAGCCCAAAACATGCATCAACACTCATCGAGGACTCTCCCTGTACAACAGATGCCCATTAGGCATACGCTCTGCTGCACCAATCTTCCAACGCAAGATGGAGACATTATTGAAAACTGTACCAAAGACAATCATATTCCAGGCTGACAAACTAGTTACTGGCAAGTCACAAAGTGAACAACTCGAGAACCAAAACTGAGTCCCCAATCGGCTGCCACAAGCTCAGTTACGCCTAAGGCATGAGAAGTGTTCCATTATGGCACTTAAAGTTGAATACCTGGGTCATCAAATCTCCTGTCAAGGCATTCTGTCCTCTCCGAGCAAAGTTGAAGCAACTGCGAATGCACCAAGGCCACAAAACATTTCAGAACTTCGTGCATTCCTGGGTATGTTGACTTACTTTGGTAATTTCGAACTTTGGTAATTTCCTGCCTCAACTAAGCACAACCGTCGAGCCTCTGCATCTTCTCCTCTGGAAAGGCGTTGCCTGGAAATGAGAAGCTGCCCAAACAAGAGCATTCAAGGCCGCTAAAACCATGCTGTCCTCCTCGCCGTTACTTGTCCATTACGACCCATCCACGGAACTTGCACTCAGTTGTGATAGCTCTTCATATGGCATTGGGGGTGCATCGATACAAACAAATGGAACCGGTAATCACCAGCCTGTTGCGTATGCATCACAAACCTCATTTGAGACAGAATTTCGCTATGCTCAAGTAGTGTTGTGGAGCCGGGTGTCGGCGGGGAGCACGACCGGGAGGTGGAGCAGCAGAGTCGGCTCCACTGAACACCCGGAATCTAGATCGTGCTTCTCGGAGAACTCTGAAAGGCACGGGTCCCTTACAGGACCGTGGTCACCAATATTTCGACAGTGTGAGGTAGGGTCCACTTGTCCAACTCCAATTTACCTAAGTACTCACACCATCCAACGAGTGGGGAAACTACACCCTTGACCGACTCTGTCTGATCCGAGTCGCGGGTTACGGCTCGGATCCGGCGTAATCGAGCGGAGTTACCAGAGCCGCGCCGGACCGAATGAACAATTTGCCTTTTCCCAATTTCCCAACACGCACCATGCTAAGCCAATGAAACAAGCACATAAACGAGCTGATACATTCAACAAAAGGGATATTTATTTATTATAATCGGGGAGGGGGAAGTACACAACAGCAGAGTTATCGCGTCTATAAGAAATGCAAATAATGTTCAAGCACAAGCACTTAACAATTCTACTTGACAAGACAGGCCCGCACACAGACACACACCCAAAGAAATGGACACCGTAGGATCTTTATTGAAGGTTCCCAGCTCGAGGGAAGATGAGCTGGAAACCAGAGCTATCTTGGACCTGTCCATCTCCTGTGGTCTTCGACGTCTGGGACTGGCGGAACTCGAACCTACAACCACGATGCCACTCCAAGTACCTGGGACAGAGAGGGAAGGGTGGACGCCAACCAGTGCGAGCGCGGACGAGGCAGCGAGGGCCAGCAGGCGAGGCCAGGCGATCCGGCAGACCAAAACCAACTCTCCTCACCAGTCGGATCGTGCCAAACAATTATTCACTCCTTCTCCAGAAGGGAGGAGCCGCCTCCTCCGACCCGCTCTCCCTCACTGGACGGTTTTGGCATGCAAATGCGCTCGTCGCCCCCTTGATTGGCCAAAAGGGGTGCCAAGTCCGCTGATTAAACCGGGAGGGGGGGGGGAGTGGCAAGCGTCACGGTGGACCGCCCCTCAAACAGGAAGAGTAACATTGTCCTGCGTTTGCTCTCATTGGCCGACCGACAGCAAACTCGCTCGCATCTCTCTGATTGGGCGAGACGCCAAGTCCTTCTTGAACTCTGCCCACCGCGAGAGTTATGATGTCAGGATGGAGCGAAGGTGATGTTGTAGTTGTAAGTGATGTAAAAATGTAAAAGAAAACCCTGATTTTCAAAATAACTGCACAGCGTAGGTACATTTAATTCCCATTAGACTTGGGATGGGACCCTAACGAAAAGCACGTACTTACCGATATAACTGATCTATAAGGACTCTGGCTGTTGTGTACTCATGGCTGCCAGATTCGTAACAGTAGAACGAGAGGCATTAGTGTGTGTCTGGGGCACCTTAAAGATGCACCACCAATATGTCTTTGAAAGACATCGGCGACGAGGCCGGGTATTGGCGACGAGCACGACCGCTAGATTGAGCAGTAGAGTCAGCTCCAACGAACACCCGGAATTTATAGGTCGTAACCCCGGATAACTCCGGAGCCGACGGGTCCCTGATCGGACCGAAGTTCGCCAATCGGTTGACCACGTGGGGTGGGGTCGATTGCCGATTTCAATTTACCTAAATACCCACGTCGTCCAAACTACCGGGGAAATTCACCCTCGACGGCATTCGTACGGAACGAGCCGCTAGCGTGCTCGAATCGTGTGCGACCCGAGCGGATGGTCTCCGAGCTTCCGTCGGTCCAAATGTCCCTTTACAGTGGCAACAACGGCCTGGCTAATTCTACAACACACCCCGTTTTAAACCAATAGAACAAACACCAAAACGACCTGATACATTTAACACATGGCTTTATTTATAACGGGGCAGGGGGGCACGCAAGAGGCAGAGTTATCCGAATAATGGAGAAGCACCTATGTACAGCCAAGAGCACTAATACAATAACTACTTACCAGCCTGGCGACACACACACACACACGCACGCACGCACGCACGCACGCACGCACGCACACACACGAAATGGTGGCTACAGCCTTTATTGAGGCCTCCAGCTCGGAGGGAAAGGCGAGCTGAAGACCAGAGCCTGCTTCGGACCTGTCCACTTTGTGTGGTCTTCGAGCTGATTCGAACCGGGCACCATCAAGAGGCGAGCCAAATCCAGACACGGGCGAGCCGCGATCAACCTCCTCAGCTCTGCTCGGCGCTCGTCCTGGCAACCAAACCTCTCCTCTGTTTCCTTCCAAAAGATGGCGCGCACCCTTTGCGGTTCTGTTAGAGGCAGGATCTCTGAATTTCCACCTTACGTGGTCCGAACACGCCGCACCCTTTTTCACCCTGTCTCGGGGGGGGGGACGCCTCCACCCTCCCTCACTGGACGGTTTTGGCACGCACAATCGCTCGTTGCCCTGTCACTGGGGCTCCGCCCACGTACGTGCTGACACACATAGGCAATGGCGTCGGCCGGAGTGAGTTGAAGGTGATGCTGCCGTTGTCGTAGTTATGAGGGGTGTAAAAATGAAAGAAAACCCTGACTATCAAAGTAACTCACAGCGCAGGTACATTTATTCGCCCATTAAACGAGGGACAGGGATCCTAACTATAAACACATACTTACCGATATAACTATTCTATCGGACCTGTATGTTGAGTGCTCAAGGCTTCCAGATTCGCAACAATATTACCATTAATACTGATCACAAACCCTTGTTATGTCTCTTGGGAGAAACCAGAGCCATTCTGCCTATATCATTAGGTTGTGTGCAACGTTGGGTGTTGACCCTTGACGGTGATGACTATTCATTGGTTTACTGCCCAGCTAAGGAAATGGACTGTGCTAACGTGCCCAGTCGCTTGCCGCTTCCCTAATCATCCCAGAACCTCCACAATCTGACGATATCATTAATCTCATTGCAAACGTCATTCACGATGAGGCGCCCGTAACCGCTGAGCAGATTGCTTGTGCTACCAATAGCAATCCAGATTTGTCACAAGTAAAACGCTGTGTTATGTCAGGTAATTGGGCATCACTACTGGAAGGAGTGAAACCGTACCACATGTGGGAGAATGGGCTCCGTGTTAATGCAATCTGTCCGCTTTGGGGTAGCCGAGTGATAATTCCGCCGAAACTCCACAGAAATATTATCAGTGAACTCCACAATGCCCATCCAGGCAGAGTCACCATGAAGGCTATGGTCCCAACCCATGTTTGGTGGCATGGTTTAAACAGTGACATGGAGTCCAGTGCACGCCATTGTTACACTTGTCAAGCCCATGCCAAGACACCGCCGCTGCCTCCGTTGGCCATGTGGTCGTGGCCATCAAAACCATGGTCCAGACTACACATCGACCATGCTGGTCCATTTCAAGGGTTGCTTTGCCTTATCGTAGTTGATGCCCACTACAAATGGATTGAAGCTCTCGTGGTACCATCCTCATCCTCTGCTGGAACAATTGAAACTCCACATGCCATGTTCACACAAGATGGTATTCCAAACTCCATTGTATCAGATAATGGATCATCATTTGCGAGTTCAGAGATTCAGAACTTTTGTAAAATGAATGGCATTCAGCACTACACATCTGCCCTCTACAAACCTGCCAGCAATGGTCAAGCAGAACGTGCTATTCACATCATCAAGAATGGTCTGTGTTTGAAGAATCCACAGCATCATCAAGAATCAACACCACCTGTGTTTGAAGCCGTGACAAGGAAGGCTCCA
Organism: Eptatretus burgeri; assembly: GCF_056783735.1. NCBI lineage: Eukaryota > Metazoa > Chordata > Myxini > Myxiniformes > Myxinidae > Eptatretus > Eptatretus burgeri. The sequence goes on along the minus strand of NC_140966.1, from coordinate 29,055,291 downwards.
TTCAATCTCGTCGAGCTCGTGTATTGCTCATCGACCGCACCAGACCATGTCAAGCCACCGGTCCCTCGCCTGCCAAGCTTCTGATGGGTCATGAATTAACAACACGGTTACCATTGGTGAACCCGGACGTAACTCTCCAAGTCGAGAATAACAAGTATCAACAGAAACGTAATCACGACCAAACGTCTGTATACCTCAACTTCCAGATCAATGATATTGTACACGTGTTGAACTCCGGAAGTTGAACCAAGTGGTTATCTGGAAACATTATCAATAACATTGGTGAAATGATGTTTCGTGTTCAGTTGTGTGATGGTAGATGTATACGAAAACATGTTCAACAACTCACCTTACGTCATGGGGAACCAAACATTGAACCGGCTCAAGTACCTTTGTCACCCACTCCTATATCAACACTTTCTGCGTTTGAACCTGAGGTGTTTTCTCATGAAAGCTTTTCACCCATCAATGCACCTGAACTCCTTCCCGACTACCCCTTATTGAGAAACCTACAGCAGTTGAAAACAAGGACAATCCTCCACTAGCCCTTACAACATCAGCTCGTATATCTGTAAACCTCCTGAGGGTCTTGATTTGTTTAAAAAAAAAATTTTTTTTGATTAATAAAAATAAAGATAACAAGTCTGGAGACGGCAATGGTTCACGGGCGGTATTTGATGATGTTGATTCTTTCAGAAGTCAAGGATGAGACAATGTGATAATGTTTGACGAAGTTTTAAAAATGATCAACATGATGTGGTTCGAGTGACAGGTTATTAGCTGCAAAATGTCAAAAACCCAGTTTCGTTCAACAACTTTCAAAATTTGACCTTTGCATAACCTTTAAAGGTCACAAAACAATGTTGTGGGCATTAAAATAAGGAAACGGGATACGTGCTATAGCTTATTGGAGATATTTCGTCGAAGAAGGTCGAAAACCTGGTTCGATTCACACAACTTTGAAAATTTGACCTTTGTGAACTTTAAAGGTCAAAGGTCAAGGATTATGACCTTTGGTGCAAAACTTCCTCTGGAACATTCCAGGAAGAATACAACATCATATAGGCTATATGGCATTTCGCACTCCTCGGATTATCCATACTTTGATAAAATCAGCGTAAAAACAAACTTGAAGGTGGCGCCACGGGCAAGGTGTTCGAGATAGAGCAAAATGGTTTCAAGACTTTAGGTGGGGAATGACCTCAAGATTATGCATAAAAATATTGTCATTCCAGCTCTCAAAGTTTGGGCGGTCGTATTATTTTTGTGAAAATTCGAAATTTTCTAAGTTCGTGACCTTGTGACCTTGAGACGAAATGAAAATTGAGCTCCGTGGGGCTACGCAGGTGCCATTGGGCTTACCAAATACCGAAACCCCTGCAAGATTCGACAAACCCCCTCGGAGAAGATGCAAGTTGAAATCGGCTACCCCCAAAAACATGTTTTTTGGACGTGGCTCTGCCCATAATGGGCGCACCACGTCCATTCTCAGGAAAACACAACTAGATCATGAAATAAACCTCCCACCCAAATTTTATCAGGATCGGATCAAAACCCATGGAGCTCTGCTCGGGACAGACAGACACACACCAATAACGAATATAGTGGTCACTTACTGACTCATGAACCAAAAATAAAAATAAAAAGAAGGGGGGGGAATGAGATGTATCATTAGTTTATGACAATACATACATGAGTGCACAGGGGCGTGGTAAAACAGTCATGTGACCCAACCTTGCTGTGCTGTGCTGTGCTGTGTTGTGTTGTGTTGTGCTGTGTTGTGTTGTGCTGTGCTGTGCTGTGCTGTGCTGTGCTGTGCTGTGTTGTGTTGTGTTGTGTTGTGTTGTGTTGTGTTGTGTTGTGTTGTGTTGTGTTGTGTTGTGTTGTGTTGTGTTGTGTTGTGTTGTGTTGTGTTGTGTTGTGTTGTGTTGTGTTGTGTTGTGCTGTGCTGTGCTGTGCTGTGCTGTGCTGTGTTGTGTTGTGTTGTGTTGTGTTGTGCTGTGCTGTGCTGTGTTGTGTTGTGTTGTGTTGTGTTGTGTTGTGTTGTGCCCATGTTCAGAATGAAACCTGTTGTCCCCTTTTCAGGACCTTCGTCCCTCTCTATCGAGTACATGACGCTGCTGAAACATCTCACTCACCAAGTCGCCTGAGCACTCAATCAAGCACTCCATTTGAAGCCGTTGATAAGGAACGGCTTGCTAAGCAAGCGCAAGCAAGCAGCTTGTAAGTGAACACATCGTTGCAAAAGGATCTTTGGACGGTGTCCTCGTTCGAACAACCCGTTAAATCACCGTGACTCATCATTGTATATAATATACGAGTAAAGGTGCCCGTCTTCGACGGGCGCCACTGGCAACATATGGTAAAAGACAGATAGCATGAATGTATTTTATCAATATATTACATCATTTTTATCCATTGATTATCATTCAGGTTTTCCCCTTCGACTCTCCCGCAGTCGCGCCACTTCGATGACATTACCACGTAGTTTAGTGACTACACAACGTGTACCATTCGTGAGTTCCGGAGGATGCATAGAGCGCATTAAAATTACAGGGCACCCTACTTTAAAGTGATTCAAAAGGCCGGATCAGTTTCGTGTACATATTCATATCTTGTGGATTTTATCTGGCCGGATCAGTTTCGTCTTCATATTCATATCTTGTAGATTTTAGCTGATTCTGAAACTGTTAACAGCATGTCAATCGGATGGTTCTGTGATTTTCTACGGTAGTAAACAGAAGTACGACCTAAGTCTGTACGCCACTATGCGGAGACCCGAGGACCTAATATTTCACAACAAACTAAAAACTCACAAAATTTGAAGATATTTTAAATAACAATTTATTATAATATCAATTAAATATCATTTTTATCCATCGATAATATGAATTGTTCTGTACAGCTATAGTTGTTCTCCTGGGATCTACGCATCCATCCACGATCTGTGTTCTAATGAAGTGCAGGAGGAATAATAAAAACAGCGCCGTGCGGGAGTGTAGGTAATCTCTCCAAAGTTCTCGGAAAGCCTTAAAATGCATCACGATCGGTTTGATTGTGAACAGATATATGGACGGACGGACATCGAGACCGGTTTTATTAGGTCATCATGAGGGTACCGCTTGATATTACGCATTGAAATAGAGATAGGAATACTCAAGTGAGTTTATTATATGTCTATGATTGATAGCTTATTGACAGCTCAATAACATGAGCAATTTACTCTGGCATATAGTGATTAATAATAACATACTGTACAAAAGGTTTTACGAACTCAACTAAGTGGTCCATTAAAAAATGGGAAACATTTTTATTTCTTTTTTGTGCAATAATTCCTCCCATTTTGCAAATGGAGAACATGAACTGTTTAATGACCATAATCATCAAAACGAATTTTGAGGGGCCTCTTTAGGAAGACAATAATATCATTACTATACATGTCAAAGCTTGTTTCATTTCATGCAGTGACAAAAATCTGATGGTGGAACAAAAAAAGGGGCATGCCAAAATATTAATGTTATATAATATAATATAATATATAAAATATATATATAATCATTACTATACATGTCAAAGCTTGTTTCATTTCATGCAGTCACAAAAATCTGATGGTGGAACAAAAAAAGGGACATGCCGAAATATTAATATAGATTTTAGGAGTGGGTGACTCGGATATTAAATAATTACGAGCATAGACCCGTGCTCCGCACCGAGTTGAATGGATGGCAAAAGGTGGATGAGACATAATAGTTGATGTTATGGGAGCTGTGGAGGGTCATGAGGGATGTGATGCGCTATGGTTAGCTGTCCTTAGTTTTCTCAAGAACCTCCCTGTGGATGACATTTTGGGTGAGGGTCTTGTTGCTGATTCGTCCTTGTGAGGAATTATTGTCCACTTTGGTAGATATATAGGAGGAAGCTCTTGCACGTGAAAATACAACATATAGTTGGCCATGGGAGAACACGGGGACTGGGAGGGATATTCCGAGTTTACCAAATGTTTGGCCCTGGGATTTGTTTATGGTCATGGAGTCCGCGAGTCTGATTGGAAGGTTGGCGTCTGATGGGGCAAGGTTAACATGATATCGGCCGAGACTGAACAGGAGCAGAAATATATCGAAAAAAATAAATCTTTACTTTAAATACAAAATGTTTCTTGTTACATTATTTGTGTCAAATTCACCTTCTGAGGAGGTCAGCACGTGCAGAAGAGGTTTCACATCGCAGACGCTGTTTTCGAGGAGTGGCATTACGCCTCTCAACGGTGACGGTCTGTCGACGACAGAAGTGATGACGTCACCGACTGACCGGTGATATCATGACGGAATTACGTCTCAGCGGTGACGTCACACGTCGCCATGCAAACGAATGTTAAAATTTGAAGATCGCCAAAAATTCCCAAAGCTGTCCGTGTGGCGCGATCTCACAAAGCCCATGCTGTTCATTAGACCACAGAGCACCTGCGTACCGAAAATGGCGACAATCCTTCCGCAGTTTTGGAGGAGATACGTCAAATTACGCGCACACGTTAACATAAATAATATATAGATATATAGATAATGTTCTTTCTCTGAACAACAACAACAAAGAATGGGAGAAAAGGAACAACCGAGCCAACAAACTGTTGAGAAACACCTCAATTTTATCGTCAGATTTTTTTCACCTTTAAAAAACATTTTCAAAACAACAATGTATTTTTATAGTTTGTGAAAGATCGGGCATCGTTGTTATAATGTAACGGATTACAAAGTTTCTTGTGGCTGGAAAGATCATTTTTAAAACCCTTTTGGCTGGGCGGTGTTCTCGTATTCAAGGTCACAGACGGTCCATGTGAACACGTTCCCTTCGATGTTTGTGTTTTTCACACGTGGTCGATGGAACATTAACACGAGGAAAGACTTGTTGTCCACGTGTAACCCGAAACTTCTTTGCGCCCTTCCGAAGTTGAAGAATAATTAACGAGGGACTATGTCCCTCCGCCATGCAGCGCCAGCTGTTGATACGTCCGGTTGTTTTTGCCCTTCGGGTGAGTTCACATCGCCGTGTGCTGCACGTAGGGGCTTCTTTATACACAGCTGGTGTAGTACGGACCCCTCAGCCGTTCCGGCAACCTTCGTTCGTCAAACCGAACCAAAGTCAAGACCTTCCTGCTCCGCTCATTCAATCTGCTCTTCCTGGTCCCATCGTGTGGGCAATCTTGCAGCCGCTACGACATGTGGTCTCTGTGTTGTTGGGAAGGTGTGCGACATTCGCTCTTCTTCCTCTTTCTTCAGCAGTGATTATACAATGAGTGTCCCGTCGGTGTTTGAATAATAAACTGATAAAATACACATCGTCCACTTCACTGGTGTGTTCACTTACCAAGCAGCTAACTAGCACTTACCAAGCAGCTATCTAGCACTAACCAAGCAGCTAGTTAGCGCTTACCAAGCAGCTAACTGGCGCTTACCAAGCAGCTAACTGGCGTTTACCATGCAGCTAACTCGTGCTTACCAAGCAGCTAACTCACGCTTACCAAGCAGCTAACTCGCGTTTAACAAGCAGCTAGTTAGCGCTTTGCAAGCAGCTAACTCGCGCTTACCAAGCAGCTAACTCGCGTTTATCAAGCAGCGAGCTCGCGCTTACCAAGCAGCTAACTCGTGCTTACCAAGCAGCTAACTCAAGCTAACCAAGCAGCTAACTCAAGCTTACCAAGCAGCTAGCTAGCGCTTACCAAGCAGCTAACTCATGCTTACCAAGCAGCTAACTCTCGCTTACCAAGCAGCTAACGAGCACTTACCAAGGAGCTAACTCAAGCTTACCAAGCAGCTAGCTAGCGCTTACAAGCAGCTAACTCGCGCTTACCAAGCAGCTAAGTCGCACTTACCAAGCAGCTAAGTCGCACTTACCAAGCAGCTAAGTCGCTCTTACCAAGCATCTAACTTGTACTTTCCAAGCAACTAGCGAGTGCTTACCAAGCAGCTAACTCGCACTTATCAAGCAGTTAACTAGCGCTTGCCAAGCATCTAGCTCGCACTTGCTAAGCCAGCCGTTCCTTATCAACGGTTTCGAATGGAGTCCTTGCTTGAGAGCTGAAGCCACTTGGCAAGCGCTCCACGATAACCTTGGTAACTGAACACAAGAACACACCCCTGTCACTCACGACAACGCAATGACCGCAATAATTGATCCGCCAATCAGGTGGATGGAGGTTGTGTTTTCACCCCTCTCTGTCTAAGTAGGATATTAAAAGGTGATGTACAGATTCGGACGAAATGTGGTGGATAGGTTGGGTGTGTGACAAGGATGCATTGATTCGATTCTGGTGAAGATCCCGATCAGAAACTAGAATTTTAAAATTGAGCCTCCCCCTGTAACTATACCGATAGCATGGTCCCGAGGGTTACCAATATTTTTCTTCTTCCAGTGCACCTTGAGGTCTTTCAGCATTGGCCACATCCATCCCCACTCCCCGCAGAGAAGGACAAGGTACCTGCTTTCAATGTTTCAAAATGTTGCCTGGAAAAAGCCTGTTCACAGAGGGAGGTCGAAGGGAACACCAGACGACTTTTCACACATTCCTTTGTCAGAGCTGGGTACGACGTAGCCATTGTTGACCAAAATCTTGTCAACGATAAACTCTTGACAGCATCTCTGACGTTGAAGTCATTGACTAGGATGAAAAATTTGTCCTGCAATTCACTGGAAGGGATCTCGGATCCACCTTGAGTGGATTTCGAATGAGTTGACGATCCAAGTCACCAAGGTCTGCAAAGCAGTAATTCAACTCCTGATTGAGGCAAAGTAGATGGTCCTGGACGAGGACACTGATCTCATCCACTTGCTCTTCATGGAGGGCCGACAAGCCGTCGGTCACGTTCTCAAAGACATTAAAACCGCCTGCTCTGACTTTTTCTTGCCACAGCTGCGGCTTCATCAGCAAAGTTTGAACTTTGTCGACCAAGTCAAGCACAGCAGTCGAGGACCCTTGGAGCGATTTGTTGAGTGTGTTTAGGTGAGAAAATGTTTCCATGAGGTAAGCCAGCTTAGTGATGCACCTGTCTTTCGTCTGACAGTTTGTCTACGAACTGCTTGGATTCTCCCTTCTCACTCGTGTCGAATAATGATTTTATCTCTACTTTCAGTGCCATGGCTTGATCAATCACGTTACCTCTTGAAAGCCGTCTTACTTCCATGTTTAAAAGGAGCGACTCTTCCTCAGCGTTAAAGTCTCGACATAGGAGGTGGAACGTCCTCGTGTTCAAAACAGTGGATTTGATGACCATGGTCACGACATCAGGTGCAGTTTTGAGCATTATATGCAGAGTCTTCGTGGCTAATGCATCGCGGTGAATCATGCAGTGTAGCTTGCTTGTGTTGTGGTTGGCCACTTTAACCAGTGCTTGGAATCCAGAACGACATTCCAGCATTGCAGGGGCTCTACCTGTCGTACATCCCACATTTCCCCATGAGAGCCCATCTTGTTCAAAGAAGTTTGATACTGCCTCAAAGGTGTCTTCTCCCTTCATTGTGAATCCCAAAGAGTGATAAAATAAGAACACTTCCTTGAGGACTGAGTCCTTTATGGACCGTGTGTGGACCAGTAGCTGAGCATAGCTGGAGGTGTTGGTTGACTCACCAAGTTGAATCGCAAAAATGCCCAGGGGGTCTTCTTTAATTTCTGCATTCACTTGCTGTTGGATGTCTACTGTTGAGTCGCAACTTCTTCGACGCACAGTATCATTGGAGAGCGACACCATGTTCAGCATTTTCGCAACAATCTCTCCCAAGGTGCAACAAACAATATCCTTGCATTATGGCAGTATCAGAGTTTTCACAGTTGTGTGCGGTTTGTTTTGTTTTCTTGTCAAACTCTCAGAGCAACCATATACGAGGCACAGAGATGAGGTTCGTTTTGCTGATTGACCTGACCGCCATGATCAAACTGAGCATGTTTGAGAACAAGTTCCTCCCTCTTGAAGTAGGATGGTTCTCAATCGGCAACTTTGAGATGGCAATTGGAAAAAGTCACCTGAGAAGGATCGGCTTCATGTATCCTTCGGACAGCTCTCCCAGTTCTGACGGCTGAAAAGCATCCCCATAGCATGATGCTGCTACCACCATGCTTCACGGTAGGGATGGTGTTAGGTGGGTGATGAGCTATGCTTGGCTTCCGCCAGACGTCGCACTTTGCATTCAGGCTCAAGAGTTCAATTTTCGTCTCATCAGATCACAGAATCTTTTGCTCTCAGAGCCTTTCACGTGCCTTTTTGCAAACTCCAGGCGTACTGTCATGTGACTTTTTGTCGTGAGTGGTTTCCGTCTGGCTACTCTCCCATAAAGCCTAGATTTGTAAAGTGCTACAGAGACTGTTGTCCTTCCAGCAGGTTGTCCCATCTCAACCAAGGAAGTTTGTAGTTCTGTCAGAGTGGTCATTGGGTTCTTTCTTATCTCCCTGGGTAGTTTGGTCATTCGATATTCTTTCCATTTCTGAATGATGGAGCTCGTTGTGCTCTTGGGAACTTTCAACACTCTAGAAATTGTTTTACACCCTTCCCCAGATGTCTGCCTCACAATTCTATCTTGAAGTTCTATGGACAGACAGTTCCTTGGACTTCCTGGTGGAGTTTCTGCTCTGACGTGCACTGTCAACTGTGGGACCTCACATAGAAAGGTGTGTTTCTTTCAAAATCACGTCCAGTCATTTTGAATTGGCCACACGTGGACTCCAATCAACTTGTGGAGACATCTCGAGGATGATCAAAGGACATTGGATGCACCTGAGCTCAATTTGGATTGTCATCGTAAAGCGGTTGAATACTTATTGATGCAAGTCATTTCAGCATTTCATTTATAATTAATTTGTAAAAATTTCTAAAAAAATGTTTTCACTTTGTCGCTATGGGGTATTTTGTGTGGATCGGTGAAAATTTTCTTTTTAATCTAATCAATTTTATATTAAGATTAACTCAACAAAATGTGACAAAAGTCCAGGGGTGTGAAGGGCCGACAGTACTTTGAACGGCATCTCACATGGGGGTGTTATGAATGGTACGAAGAGCATAAGGAGAGTAAATCTCGTACGAGTGTCCCTCCCCCCCCCTTTCTTACCTGCGATAAATACTGTTTGAATTGACGTGCTGTAGTCGAAAAGCTAACAGCAGTTTTGCTCGAAAACGTACATTATTTATCAATTTCAGTGTTTGTGAGAAATCCATCATCATGTTAGATGTGGTGCATTGCTTATGCAGAGCAACCTGTTGAGAATGATTGTGGTGTGACAATCCCAAACTTTGCAACACGTTTGGTTCATTTCAGAAGGTGAGACAAGGTTGTCGACATGTGGGATTCGAGTGGCGATCCAAGGAATGAGAAAATTCACTTGCTCCATTTGTCTTCCAGAAATGGAGGTGTTCAGATTGTTCGTTTAGCCACATCCCACTTAGTTCTGTGTTGGCAAATGGACGGTCACGTCGTCGGAACTTCAAACGGCGAAACAGATGATCATTACCGGGGGGCAGGTCCAGGCTGTGCAGGTGGTGATCCAGCTGCTCAAAACCAGTCGGGAATGGCAGTCTGCGTGACATGGGACTCGTGCATAGGCACATTAGGAGGAACGCACCTTTGGTCCATATCTCTCGGCGTTTGTCATTGACGGCCTGCTGCAATTTCTGCATGACACTGGAATCGTATTCCCTTGTGAATTTTTTGTTTGTTTGTTTTTGTTTTGTTTCATGTGGCATATCGTCAATCAGCAGGATTCCCTTGACGTCACAGAGAAATTGAAGGCATGATCTTTCCAGATCACTTTTAGGTGTGAAATCTGTTGCGTTCACAGTGATCCCTTGTGTTTCCATTGCACGGATTCTAATTTGCCTTCGGGATCCCAGTGGTGAAGCCACACTTTATCATCAGTTACCGGACTTGTGCTAAAGTTGGCTGGATCTGCGATGATCAGTTCAAGAAGTTCACAAAATCAAGCCAGCCGTTGTTGCCGATTGTCGGTGCTGAGTTTGTGGAGGACTCATCTTGCTGAGACATTGGACATGCCCAAGTGTTGAGGGTAATGGTTAAAACGCCGCTTTGAGAAATTCCCAAGTTCTGTGGTTATTTCTGTGACCTTAACACGGTGATTCTCCATGACGAATGTGTTGACCTCGGCAGCAGTTTGTGGGTCGGTCGCATCTGGCAACCCTATTTAGGCTGGGGCCATCTTCAAGTGCCTCGCATCCTCGTTTAAAGTCAGCCACCCATTTTACGAGAACAGACTGAGGGTACACCTTCGTCATACACGACCAATGTGTGCTCATGGATTCATTTTGAGTAACACATTCTTTGCATAAAAGTGATGACAGGTCGATGCTCAAAGTTTACTAATACCCCTAACGATGCGACTTGGCACACTTTTGCATTATATTCTATCGACCAAAAACATTTCGGATTGTTTAAACTAATGGCAGATACCAAACATGCACGTAACTTTATGAGCAAAATATCCCGGCTGTAGGTCACCATCGAATGTCCCGAATCTATAACTTCCTTGAATGTCCCTCGACTGCAGCTTTATGCTAAGGTGCAACTTGCATGTGTAAATGCAGTAAAGATTTCTCGACTGAGCAATTTCAACCAATCATCTTGTCTCTGCTTCAGCTCATGGAGGAGCACGGAGAAAACATATTGCCGGCTGACGATCCATGGCACAAGTTTGTGAGTGCTGTGTTGCAGCACATCATAAGCAGGAACACAGATGCTCCTCAGATCTCTGCTGTGACCTGGAAGGTCAACGTTGTGGATGTGCCTGAGCAGAATGCTTTCGTGTTGGTGGTACGTATACAAATGGCTATCTTCAATTCAAATTAAGAGGGAAAGTAACGTCCACCTGAGTTGGTGGATGTGAAAGATCCCACGGTATCCTTCGCAAAGAGTGGGCAAGCTATTGCCGGCACCATGGACAAATTACAAATTATTGCTTTACCCACAGAGGGCACTGCATCTTTGGCACAGTCTTGCTCCACAGCAAATGATGCTACCCCAAAGCCATGTGCTGCAGAAAAGAGAAGAAGATGAAGAAGAAGCTTAAAAATGACACAATAGTAGTATTGTTTGCCTTTGTGCTCCCACTCTCCTTCTTCTTCTTTCGGCTGCTCCCGTTAGGGGTCGCCACAGCGGATCATCCGTATGATCCGCATAGTGATTTGGCACATGTTTTACACCGGATGCCCTTCCTGACGCAACCCTGGTCGCCTCTTACGACACAGGGATATGGTACACCTATTTTAACCGGGGTATACACCGGCCCAGTATACTGGTACTCATTTCGCCGACCTCGGAAGGATGACAGGCTGAGTCAACCCCCTGGTGTATTAATTCAGTGGCCCAACGGGGCTTGAACTCAGGACCTTTTGGATCGCAAGCCGCTGCCCTAACCACTGCGCCAACACCAGGCTGTTGTGCTCCCACTCAAAACCCACGCTTATGAGAGTTATCACATCTCTCATCATATAGGTGTAGATTACCTCAATGCATCAGCCTCTGTTCAAGTTCTGTGGCCTCCAGACTCTGCCAACACATTACGTAAATGAGATTTGCAAGTTAAAAATAGTGTAAGTGCTAATTGTGTAAAATTGTATATGTGGTGCTAATTTTAAGCAGAATGCTTTTGTTTTGTGATTACAGGTGAAATGTGAATGAAATGCAAGTGAGATGCAATAAAAAAATTCTGTTAAAATATGTTTTTTCTGCACTGTATTAACAAGTAGTAACAAGTGCAGTGGCACCTCTCCACCACACCACCCCCCCCCGCCCCACACTCCACCCTACCCATTCCCTCCTTTCCTTCCAGAGAACGGGCACGTGTTTGTCTTCACCGGGATGCTGAGTGTAACCTGTGATGCAAACCAAATGGCAACCGATCTGAGCCATGAGATGGTGCATGCTATTCTTGGCCAGTCTGTAAGGCACCATTTATCGTCACGACGTCGTCCCATCTCCATTGGTGTTTTCCGTGAATGACATTGCAAACCTGGGTTTGCTGCGACCTTGTGTGTGCAAGTGCCTTTCTAAGTTTTGGATCTTCTGTTTGGGGCATTTTGTTTGTTGTTATTTTTTTATTATATTTCCTGCTACGGATTGGCCCTGTTGGTGTTTCTTCCCATCTGAAGCCCTGGTCCCTGGCTCGTAATGTAGGGGACCCAGGTTCAAATCCCATGTGTGTTGTCCATTAATCATGTCCTAATGTCCTTGTAATAAATGTAAAAGTGCACATGCCCACTAATGTTGTTGTGCTGCATGTGATCTCTGTACAAGTTCCTCCGTAAGCCTCAGCCTCCTGTGAGAATTAAGCAAAAACAATTATATATTTGACGACGTCAGAGTCAAAATGAAAGCATGAAATGATTCATTGTATATGTGTTTACAATTTAAGGAAAGAGGGGAAAGAAAAAAAAAAAAACATTATTCAAATAAAAATAGCTGCCAAGAAGGGATGAGGGTGGGGATGGATTGGGGTGGAGATTAAGGGAAAGAGCAGAAAGAAAATATATTTGAAAAGTGTCTCAGTGTCCTCGGAGTTATTTGCTAACGGTACACTGATTTATCACTCTCACAAGAAGAGTGAGACAAACTGCCAGTGGAGAGGTGTCGGAAGCTCATTTATGGTGAGAGGAAACACTTGACTGCAGTTATTTTGTCATTTTGAGGGGCAAACCTCCATGCCACCAAATATTAAGTCGAGGGTGTCATCAATGCCATTTCTTTTTATTTTCTGATTTAAAAAGATATATTAAGTTCTGAATGAAAAACAATGGTTCTGTAATATTAACAGTGAAATAAAGAATTTTGGAAACAAAATACTTTCGTCATTTTCAACGTATTTATAAAGAAAATTGTGAGTTATTTTTTAAAAAGTGCAAGGATGCCAATATTTTTGGCCACGACTGTATCCCGCAAATATCGTCCAATGCGTTTATGGTGCTTCAACTGTCATGTATGATCCTCTGCTTATTTGTAGACTTGTTTTGTTATTTTCGAATAAAGATTGTGTATCATTTTTCGGTGTGTTTGGATGTTCATTCGAGTTCAGCATTCTGGGAGCAGATGCAATTTCATTGGGAGATGAATGGTGAGGAGCAGCTGCCACGGTGGCTCTCAACACACCCGACCTTTGGACAGCGAACGAAGGTCATCGACACATTTATACCAAAGGTCAGGTTGCTTATGCCACTCCACATACTTTTCATCGAGGTCATGGACTTGCTTATGTTTACCTGTATACCTGTATCGAGGTCATATACTAGACCTGTCTACCCCGACTTCAATATGTGTGGAAATTTCTTTCGCAAAATCATTATCGGAATAAAGGAATCTTTACTACAAGTGGTAAGTATGCATCCATGTATGGTGAAGAAAAATAAAAGATGACAATGTAACATCTTTTTTAAATATTGATAGCAAACTTGGTCTCATGTTCAAAGTTCAACCTTTGTTTTTTGGTACCTTGTTTTTGAAAACCAATCCCCATTTCATTGTATGTAGTTGATATAAATAATATACATGCATGTAAGTTGGGATCATGTAAGAGCCAGATTTGGACATAAAACGGCAGATTAGCATACGAGTGTAACGGATCGATGCGACATCGTGCGTTCGCATTTTTGCGTTAAAAAAAATGCACCAGCTTGCGTAGAGGTTAGGTGGGCCCATGATGCCGGAAGTGTTAAACCAATATTATGACATTCCACAGAACTTGAAGACATAAAAGACCTGAATGCCATTCTCCATCTTTTTTTCTTTTTCCACTGAAGGCAGTGGAGTTATCGAAGCAGTGTCTGTCCACTACTGCCAGAGTGTGACCCCCGAACACAGGTTCGTATCGCACGTGAACTGGTTGGCCTTTCTGGCCCTCTCGCACTCAAGCAGCTCAGGCCTTCCCAGGCCATCTCTCAAGAGACAGCACCGGACTTGTCTCACCCAGCGACGGTTGAAGCAGCGCAAGGAGTGACGGCTTGGAGTAAATATCATCCATCGCTCAAATTTGTAGCACTTTACCACGTGGACACTTTCACTCAGAAAACGATGTGCTGTTGAATGTCGCTTTCGTTTCACATTCACGGTTTTGCTAAGTTGAGGTGATTTGATGAATTATCCTTCGTAATTGTTAAATGCCTGTGATGGAACAACTATCTCTCAATAATTGCTTATCCCAAAGACTACGTTTCTTGACTTGTGAATGCAGTGAAGCTCAGAGTGCAGACCTCCATTATTAATTGGTAAATGAAATATTTGAATAATTTAATTACATTTTCTTGTGAAATACAAAAAATGAAAAATCCAGTCCCAATTGAACACATTTAATTTCCACTGTACGAGGGCCATGGACCTTAACGATTGAAATACTCACAAGTCCAAGACACCCCAAAGTGTCTTTTATTTTTCAAGATATAAAAATTCGAAAAAGTATTTTTACCAATTGTAAAAACTTTTGCACATTGCAAAATAAAAAATGTCTGTCTTGTGGGAATATCTGTCTCATTCGTTTAACTTTGTGAACATTTAGAGGGCTGGCAGACTGGCTTACAGCTGTGCACACTCAACTCCAAGCTGTCTCACCTGGCCAGGAATCTCGACTCACCTATGAACTGTCATCCTGGTGCTTCGCATGCAGGGTGATTCATCAATGTGCATCATCCATGTGGAGGTCCATCTGCTAGCAATGGATGTTAAAGATCCCATTGTATCTTTCGTGAAGAGTAGGTGAGTTATTGGTCACCCTGAACAAATTCCTGCCATCTGCTGGAAAAAAAACCCCCAAAAAACCATTCCTTTCATACCATGAGGCACATAGGGCTGCCGTGGAAACTTAATTTGGTTCAGGAGGACAGTCACAACTGGATGGGTCACCCCTGACACAGGATGTCTGCTGAAAAGGTAACAGCAAACCACCTGGCATGATCTTTACCAGGAACTGCTTAGACGGCGCTGATACTGTCACGAGTGTGGGACATTTGATTGATTATTTACTTTTTGAAAGCCCCACAAATGTTTTGGATTCATTGTTTTTCACTCTTTAATTTTGAGTTCTTCCAAAAAATTATTTTTAAAGAGTTAAGATTTCTCAGTTTGTTTATCATCAACTGCAAAGTATCTGGGATAAAAAAATTACCTGAATATTTTGGTATATTTCACAAGTACTTTAAAAAAATAGCCATATAGGGGATGGAGTTATTTGCCCCACCAGGTGCGGTGAAAATGAGGCTGGGTGTGCGCTGCCGCTCGCCATGTCGCCACAGGGCGAATCCCCCTTACCTGTGTCTAATATTTTAAACCACACATTAGCCACTGTGGCTAATCCATATTTTAGTGTTTTTTTTACCAGTTTTAGACGAATTTTGGGTGATTTTAGCACAGAATTCAACCTTCATTGAGACGGCCGCAATTTGTATGTTTTGATTACGGGAATTACGGGGGGAAGGGGTGGGGGCAAACCCCTTGAGACGGTGATTTTTTTTAAATGTCGTGAACCAACGGTGGAATATTACTAGTGATGAAAGTTGTAGTCAAGTTTCATCGGAATTGTGTGTGTAGTTTCTGAGAAGAAAGCAAATACAGTTCCTATTTTGAGGGTCAAACCTCCGTAAACACCCTTGGGGCCCGATTTTTTTTTTATGCCGTGAACAAACTTTTTGGTACATTACGGGTGATGAAGGTTGTGGTCAAGTTTCATTGAAATTATGTGGAGTTTGAGAGGAAAGCAAACACCTAATTTGGGGGGTGTGGTCAAACCTGGACCAACCTGCCGGGGCTCGTGGCAGCATGCACTCCGCATTGGTCCTCCGGAATAAGCACGTCTCGGTCGCACACCAACCGCGAGTTTAGAGCCAGTGAAAGGCAGAGGTGACGAGGAGCAGTGAAGAAGAGGGCGAACAGAAATAATGTAAAAAGCGAACAGAAATTGCAATTTCTTTGCAATAGGGACCGACAAAAACGTGGAACACAAAACAATTACCGTGAAGTGGGTGGAATTTGCGGGGATAGATGTAATCAACATCACTGTACTCAGTACCACTGGGTGAACACTTTGAATCACCTCATTTACCTCTCACAGGTGTTGAACAAATCTCCACTCATCCTTCTGTGGCTTTTTAACCGGCAAGATTGGTGTGTTGCACGGACTCGAAGTTTCCACAACTATCCCTTGTTCTTTCAGTGATTTAATTGCCGGTGCGATTCCGGCTTCCACCTCTTTTCGGAGGGGATATTGGCGTCCATTTGGTCAACACACTCCAGGTTTGAGTTTGACCATGAAGGGTGCTGCCACGATGATGCGACCCACATCATCATCATGCTGGGTCCACTATTCTTGCGGAACCTCTTCTTGCAGACTTTCTGAATCCTTTGTCTCACTTTCCATTCTCGTCAGCATCTCACGGTTGGGAGGGAGATCAATTTCCTCCACCATCCCTTGGAGAACCTGTTCCTTTAAATCACAAATCCACCCTTCGTTATTTACCAATATAAGCACTTGCCAATGTAACAAGGTTGCAGAGCAATCCACCGCGACACCCTGCAGGCGATAAACCATGAAGCCTAAATCCTTTAGGTGATATCCCACCGCTGTGGTTATTGGAACATGCGAGGGTACTTCCGATCAATACTTCATCAATCGCCTTTGTTCTTCCACGAGCTTAACTTCCACTGCAAGGCCTTCTTTTCCAATCATTAAGCGGCAGATGGACAACTTATCAGACTTACCCAAATGTGGAGCTATCCTCTTCGCAAATGCCACATCATTTCCAGTTACATCGGAGTAACTTATACAATGTGGGGGATCGTAATAAGTACGTGTCATTACCTGTGCATTTTCTGGACAATTTTGTTTGCTTTGGCTCTCTGTCAATATCGCATCTCAGCACATGAGAACATCACAAATCGGCAGTCTTGGCAACCTTCACCATTAAACAACTGGTTATGGTGCCATGAAAACCCTCATTGCGAATTGTGCTTTCTTTGGGGGGATGTCAACAAACACCCCTTTCTTTGTACATGCCATCGTGCATCCAAACTGACATAGCAAGTCTCGACCTAACAAGTTCGCTGGTGTGGTGAGAAGGAATGCATGTTTCTCCTGCAATGGCCCACATCTTTCTGGCAATTTTCCTGTTGTATCCCATGTTTGAACCTCACCCCCTCAACCCACTACCTGATTTCAAAACCCCTGGCAGTTCTTTGACTGCAATTGTGGAGCGAGTGGCCTGATCGACAAAGAAAGAAAGCTCCTTGCCTGAGGTGTTCAGAGTAGAGGTCGGCTCCTCTGTTGGACTCAATGTCAGCCTTGCTCCTTCCCTCGAGGGTCCACTCCCATCCTGTCAATACCTTCGTGAGTTTGCTGGTGGGGGACCTGGTCCCCATCTTCCTTTGAGACAATTTTATCTCCAGTGTCCCCAATTTCCACACACAAAACAAGCATCTGATGGGAGATTTGCCCCTCTTGCCTCTGCTTTCCCGACCCCTATTTCGCAATCTATTTTGGTGTCTCCAATCCGACCGTTTGCGGGGCCTTGGGGGTCGCCTTTCCCTTTCCAGTAATGGTTGCCGTTGACCCTCATCCTCTTCAAAATCGGAATCCTCTTTTCATCTGGAATTACACGTCCCTGAGGACGGTGGAGGGTGTCACAACTCTCTTACCTTATCTCGCAATACCATCGAAAACACTTCTTCCTTTACCTTTACTTCCTTCTCTGCCTTCTCCTCATTTCTCTCCCTGATGTCGAAAACTGTTTATCTTATTCACTTCGAGTGGTGTCTTTGTCATGGTCTTCAACTGGGCGTGACTGGCCTCTGCTGCTCTGCATATGTCCACCACTTTGGGAAGGTCAAGATCGTTTTCACGGAGTAAACGTTCCTTCAGGCGTAAATCCAACATGGCGAAGGTTATATGGTCTTGAACCATGTTCTCCGTTTCTGCAAAACTGTACAACATGGTCTCCATCCTCAACTCGGTGTCATCCTGGTCAAAGGGTCTCCCCTCTTGCCGTCGGTTTTCCCACAAACGGTTCCTTTCATAAACTACATTCGTTTGTGGATTACAATATTCCTCAAATTTCTCACAAACCGAGTCGACTGTCTTCCTGTCCGTGGGTTCCCTGAACGTGAATGTGTGTTCACGTCAACCGCGACCTGGCCAGCTCAATGAAACAAGATGGCGACTTTCTTGCTCTCCAGTATCGACTCTGTCCTTTGCTTTGTCCTGACGCCTCCAAAAACAGTTCAAACAGCTGTCTCCATCGGCGCCAAACATCGCTGAGGTTCGAAGCATCCAGAGACAGTGGTGGCGTTGGTTTAAAACTCTCCACCATGAGTCGATGTGAACAACTTCTGTCACCATGGAATGAGCCAGACGAGGGTTCGACCCCACCTGTCCATTTACTGTTATTACTACTACAGGAACAACGACGACGATTACTCCGACTACTACTACTACTACCACTACTAGTACCACCACGACGACCACAACTCCCCACACTGACGTCGCGCAATGTATCCCATGGTAACAGTAGAACGGTTACGTCACAAACGTCAGGGGATTGTCCCGAACAATCAGTTCGATGTGGATCTGTCGTGGTGATCGACGTGTGTCAAGTCGGCTCCCGAATATTTCATTGAACATTCATCGAAAGAATTTATTTATCTCTCAAGATGCGGATCGTGAAGAAGAAAACGCAACTGAGGTACCTCACACGGACTTTTCACAACATTCAGTTAATTTTACCTCGTCATGTCGTCGAGTGTTTTATCCTCCGTCTCCGTGTGGTGATCCGTCCCGTCAGCGGAAATACGTCATCACGTCGTTCGTGCTTTCTCAAACGGATTATTTATTTATTAATGATAATAATCTCTGTGGTGATTTTAATACCAAGGACGAAACCACATGTACGAACGGACTCATT
>NC_140966.1:29018868-29033868 GCF_056783735.1 Eptatretus burgeri | reverse complement strand
AGTGTTTTGTGGGAAAGGAGTGTTTTGTGGGAAAGGAGTGTTTTGTGGGAAAGGAGCGTTTTGTGGGAAAGGAGTGTTTTTTGTGGGAAAGGAGTGTTTCATGGGAAAGGAGTGTTTTGTGGGAAAGGAGTGTTTTGTGGGAAAGGAGTGTTTTGTGGGAAAGGAGTGTTTTGTGGGAAAGGAGTGTTTTGTGGGAAAGGGGTGTTTTGTGGGAAAGGAGTGTTTTGTGCCCATTACCTGACCCTTGGTACCCCCAGCATGGATGTAAAAAATGGTGGAGATTGGTCCAGCCGTTTTTTTTTACCCTCTCCAGAGGACTGGTTGTTGTATTTGGGTCATTTTTCTTTGCTTGTTTATCTGTGCAGAACGCCATGTTTGTCTATTAATTACGTACTGTTGGAAAGTATGTCCATTAATTAGGTCCAACTGCAATGTTCATGCTCTGTCAATTAATGATGTTTCGTGGGAACGTGAGTGTATATTTATTACGTAAGTAAGAAAACGTGAGTCCGTCTCCGACGATTTGAAGGTGACTTCGGCCATTAATTCTGTACAATGGGAAACATGACAATATTCTCCTTCGACCTCGATATACAGAACCTCAAGATTCCCGAAAACTATTGAGACTCCTTGGAACCTTAAAGACCCCTTTGAACCATTAATACCCTTTAGAACCCTCAATATCATTCAGAACCCTCAAGACCCTTTTGGACTTTCAACTCAGGTTTTCCAGTTTTCATTTTCTGAAGCATCAACTTTGCAAAGGCCATGTGAACACCCCAAACATTGACCCTTCAAGTCCATTCATGGTGTTAAACCCCTCCAAGTCAGTACCATCCCCCTCTTCTGCTCCTCACTCGTTCTGCCTCCTCTCGACTTCAACCTTGTTCTGCCCCTTCAAAACTTCTCCCTCCCCTCCCCTACTTCTCCCCCACCCAATTTCACCCCTGCCCGTTAGGAGCTCCCCACACGCGTCCCAAATCGTGTGGACCTCAAACATCCAAGGCCACTGTTCCAACCTGCCAGATGTCTCAATCCAGACCACTTCGGATAAACCGGGCATCATCTGCATAACTGAATCCTTCCTTCCACAGGACATCAATGACTCCATGGCTCTCCCTGCCTATTGCTTCCTTCAGTTTGATCGAGCTGAACTCTTTTCTCAGCCCCAGGATGCCTCTGGTTGTGACTTTCCCTCCGTTCTCATCTAAGGTTTTTGTGTTGCACCATTCTTCCAATGGTGATAACTTCATCTGTATTTTTCTCTGAGATGACATGGACAAACTTTTATTCATTCATCCCAACTCTCTCTTCCTCATTTGTGGGGACTTTAATTGTCATCAAGTGAATTGTCTGTGTTGTTACTTTTCTCACGAGTCATGGCACTTCTGCAAAGGACTTTTATGACTCCATCGTTCTGATTCAATCTGTGAACTTTCCCATCCGGATTTCTCCAAATGGAGAGTCTCTCCTCCTGGATTTGTTGATGACCAACTTCCCCGCCATTGTATAACACTCGTCCTCAGCCCGAGTTGGCTTTTCTGATGATGTGTTGGTGAAGGTCACATCTCTCCCGCCATTCTCAGAGAACAACCTCGGTGCCGGCAAGTCTGGCAGGAACTGCAAGCAGCCATCACACTTCAGGACTGGTCTCCTTAATCGACCGCCTCTGATATTAACTCAACCTGGGAATTCTTCCACCGAAACCTGCTCTCTCTTATGCACAGATTATTACGATCTCATCTTCAGTTATCTTATCTATCCTCCTGCTCTTGGTACTCTGAATCACGGGGTGAGACTGTTGCTTTAAAATAACTTGCATTCTCCTCCTGGAAGGCAAATCCAACGGAAGGCAACCTCAGATCATTCCACAAAGTCGCAACAAGTGGGTGTTTACCCTCAGGAGAGCCAGAAAACAATATCTGTCCAATCTCCTGAATTAACTTTCAAACTCGACTCCTTCCTCTAAAACCTAGAGGCACCTTGTCGAGTCTGTCTCTGGAGGATGCTCCCCTTCCATTCCTTCTCTCACATCAAATGGCAACACAGCCGACTGTTCGTGAGAAGGCTGAATGCCCCAATTCCGTGTTTGCTTCAAAATCTTGTGTCCCTCATCCCTCTCTGTCTGTACCCATCTTTCCCAGTCGTACCCAGCAACTCCTCAATTCTGTGTCTTTCGCATCTGAAAAGGTGTAAAAGTTTCTGGCAACCTTACACTCTGACTCTGTGACTCGACCGTTCATCATCAGCTCATGTGTCCTTCAAACTTGCTCTTCTGCTCTTGCACGATCTCTTTCTGCCCTTTTCACCCTGTTATTTACCATAGATCTATCTTCTCTCTGCTTGGAAATCAACCATCACAGAATTACATAAAAAGGTGTAAAAATGCCCTTGTTGACATGCCAATTAACTTACTTCCAATCATCAGCAAGGTCATGAAATCCATCATCACAGTTGACATAAAATAGTTCCTTTCCCCCAACAGCCTCATCTTAGATCATCAAGTCAGATTCAGACCAAATCACTCACTGCACCTCAGACATGTAGCTTCAACTCTCCCAACAATGGATGGAGGCCCTCAATGTCAGACATGAGATTTGGGCCATCTCACCGAGCATATCTCGAGCTAATATTTTAGCCTGGCATCCTGCCCTGCTCTCCAAACTCTCTGACTTTGTAATCCAAGGCCAACTCCACTGTTGGATTGCTGACCTCCTCCCTTCTCGTAGTCAACATGTGGTTCTCAAAGGAACCCTTTCATCTCCTCTCCCTGTCAAGGCAGTGTTCCACAAGGCAGTGTTCCACAAGGCAGTGTTCAGGGCCTCATATTATTCCCAATTCTCATCAATGATCTCAATTACTCTCTGGAAACCCCCTCTCTCTCTCTTTGCTGATGACCGCTCTCTGCCCTGAGATCCCTCATCTCTCTGACAGACAGACAGTATCGTGGAATCGCTTAACTCCAAAACATGGCAGACCATTAATTTTTTTGACAAAAGTACCAAACTTGGTATCCGGTTCCCTGTGACCATACTGAACGATTTTAGAAGGGGAGCCCGGGTCGGCCCCTCATGGCTCGGCTTCGGCAGACATTTTCCAAGATGGCCACCATTGGGGGTGGGGGAAGGCATGCATCACTATATAAAAGGAATATATATTGATGAAACGGCGATTTTAACATCTGTTAAAAAGTTTCTAGTGATATACAATAAAATTTCACTGTAAAATATTTCACCCAATTGCATTTTGTTCAAAATGGCTTTAAAATGGTGGGAAACTTCAGAGAGGAAAAAATGGAAACAAGAATGTCCATAAAGTCTACAGTCTATACTGTAATTTATTTGAAACGAATTTTCCAAGAAACTTCCCCATATTGACCTTTGTTGATTCCTGAACTTCTTGGAAAAAAAAAACATCTGAAATTACGATTTTATGGCAGATTTTGTTCGATGTTGCCATGGCAACTGAACCCCAGATTTCACAAATAGTTCTTTTCGGTGGTGTAACGGTAACGAATGTCACAAAATTATTGACACAACCTTTTTTTACATTATGCATTTTGCAGATAATGTCAAAGTATTCTCTCTTGTTGAATAAATTTCAAATGAAATGCATAGTGCACGCCGTTAGTATCGGTGAACGAGAGGGTTTGATTGGATGTTGCCGGTCATCAGTGTGAGAATTTGCCTACCTTATACATCGTATGGGTACTTGCATAAGGCGTTGCATGGCAAATCGGACTTTATGCATTTGCAAGTCCTGCACGGTGACTTGCAGCCACATTTAATAAGTTCTTGGCAAGCAGCTGACACTTGTGGTCGTGTAATCCACACTGCGTGCCATCGAATCCCGTCTTTGCACCACCCGAATTCTGCTGGCGACGGAAGTAATGGCATGGTCTCGCTGCATGTCCATATTCCAGTCTGATAGAATGTCCGCTTCAGATGCTGATACAAGGCATCCTGGAATATTTAATCAAGGTTTCGGATTAGAACATGTGCTGCAACCAAAATTCAGGGTTGGATAAACAGCATTTTAATTGAGGATTCGTTTCCGGTTCGACAGTCAACCTCTCAAACCCTGACAAATATTGGAGCTCACCTGTGTGGGTGGAATTCGATCCAAAGAGGATTTATCGTGATGACAGAAGAGATCTTTTCTGCAGGCGTTGACTGACGATAAGGTACTGGATCGACCGTACAGCTTGACTATGTATTGCTCAATAAGTTTGAAAGGAGTTTCCTTTGTGTGAAGATTGCAGAACGGGTGATCGGAGATGAACATGAACGCATCATTCACTTTCTCAAAGTCCATCCATACCTTGTACGCCGTCTTCTTACCAATGCCCATGAAGGCAGACATGGTGTCACAACCAGTCAAGCTGTGGAATATTGGTAGACACCGGGACGCCCGATATCCAAGCTCCAAACAATTGTCGTTGACTTTGTAATACGTGAAGTTCTTTCCCATTCCGACGGCGACCCATAGAACCAGATCCGAACAGCGACTCAGAAGCTTGTGAAACAGTGTTTTCATGAAGCATTTTTGAACAGGAGGCCTTTTGTGACTTCATTTGGCACAGGGTTAAAATCTACATTTGCAAAGTTTACAAGTCAATGAAGCATCAAAGATAAATTTTACAAAAGTAAAATGGTGGCGACTTGGTTGCGAACAGACGGACACAAGGTAGGCCCACGTAATTTTCATGGCATTAAATTGGTCAGAAACCCATACGAAATTTGCGTGATAAGGCAGTAGAAACAAACGCTAGTCTCAGAAAATGCTTCATGAGGAGTGTTTTCCACAACAGGCCTAAAATTCATGGCCTAGGGTGTGGGGAGACCGACTGACGATGGATGGCACGGTGGGCTGCTGTAGTCGGTGATAAAAGCAACACAATACCCGTCAGGATGCAAGGAGTGACCAGATTATTCCAAATCCATCACAATGAATGTTTTTAATGAGCGAAATCTGATAAATGGCACGATACAGTCATTGTTAGTCGCCTGTTCTGAGCAAAAATGATTGAGAAAACTTCGAATTTCCATACTTATCCACACGTAAGCTGCCATTTTGTTGCAAGTTGTCCCATCCTCCAGCGGGAAAAAGGAGCACAATTTGAGTGTGGTGACGTCGCCCCGGCGCGATTTTTCTTTCTCTTTCAAAAACCACAAAAAACATCTCTTGCCCGGGCTCCCCTTTTAAATTTGTATTTAATCATCTGAAGAAGCCGTATGCCAAGTTTGACACTTTTGTCATAAAAATACATGTTTTCATGTGAAGCCACTACACCAGCAGCCTCTTCCCTCTCCTCAGACCTTGAGAAAATCATAAACTGCTCAAACACATGGAACATACCTTTATATCTCTCTCTCTCTCTCTCTCTCTGAAAGGATCACAACACCACCCATTCCATATACTTTCTCAACAAACCTCTTAAAATGGTTCAGTCTTTCAAAACTCTTGGGTCTCACTCTCAGCCATGATCTCTCTTGGGCAAGCCACATTTCAAAATTGGCCTCCAATGCCAGACGCTGACTGGGCATCCACGGTCATGCAAAATCCTTCCTTGGCACACCTAAGCAGCTTTCCACCTCCAAGGCTTTCATCCGCAGCTTGATGGATTACTGCTCTCCCCTCTGGGCTGGGTACCCTGCTCAGGTCAGCACCATGCTCAGCTTGACGCTGTGGAAACAAAGTCGATCAAGATCATTGGAATCTCTCATGATGAAGCTGAGTCAATGGCCCTTTCACTTCACCATCGCTGACAGGTCTGTGATCTATCTGTCTTCTTCTGCCTCATTTCTGGACTTGCACCCGTTGCCCACTCCGTGCTTTGTCATGCCCAGGTATTAGCAGGATGCACGATGTTCACCAGTATCCCCCTCCTGTTGAAACTGCCTCAATCCAGAATCACTGCTCACCTCCACTTATTTATTCCTGTTTTTTCCCACTTGTGGAACCACCTTCCATACTCTCTTGAAACTCATTGTTCCCTCCAGGTATTAAACACAGGTCATTCCACGATATCAGGTCGTTCCCCATCCAAAATCATGATCCTTTCGAAGCCCCTTTCACCACCACGCACCCCTCCCAAAATTTTGCTCCTTGGGAAAAATTCCAGAGACCACAAGGGGAGTACAGCATGCACACAAGATTTTTTGAATGAACGTTATTTTCTCTCGTCTGGCATTTTCTACAAACTATGCAATGTCCCTTCTTTTCTGTAATTTAACACGTGGCACATACCACATAAAAGGGTCTTTTTTATGCCCCTGGAATTTTTCCCAAGAACACCCGTACATTTCTATAGATGCTCTTTTGCGCATCCAAAGGGGGATGAGAAAAAGGGGTGGAAAGAGAGAGGAGAAGATGCATGAGGCAACAGATCCCTAACCTCGTCTTGGATAGGTCTGCGAGTGCAGCATGTACCTCCATGGGACGCTCCACTTGAGCGATCCCACCTTGAGAGTTGGCGTGTTATCTCCGGCTTAGTCACTTTGCTGGGGCTTGTGGCAACGTGTGCTCCGCACTGGTCCTCCGGAATAAGCACGTCTCAGTCGCACACCAACCGCGAGTGAAGGGCAGAGGCAACGAAGAGATGTGAAGAAGAGGGCGAACAGAAATTACGTAAAAAGCGAACAGAAATGGCAATTTCTTTGCAATAGGGACCGAGAAAAACGTGGAACTCAAAACAATTACCGTGAAGTGGGTGGAATTTGCGGTGATAGATGGAATAAACACCACTGCACTCGGTACCACTGGGTGAACACTTTGAATCACCTCATTTACATCTCGCAGGTCCTGAACAAATTTCCACATATCCTTCTGTGGCTTTGAAACCAGCAAGATTGGTGTGTTGCACGGACTCGAAGTTTCCACAACTATCCCTTCTTCTTTCAGTTTTTTAATTACCGGTGCGATTCCGGCTTCCACCTCTTTTCGGAGGGGATATTGGCATACATTTGGTCAACGAACTCCAGGTTTGAGTTTGACCATGAAGGATGCTGCCACGATGATGCGACCCACATCATTATCATGCTGGGTCCACGATTCTTGCGGAACCTCTTCAAGCAGACTTTCTGAATCCTTTGTGTCACTTTCCGTTCTCGTCAGCATCTCACATTTTGGTGGGAGATCAATTTCCCTTTAGAAGGTCAAGATCGTTTTCACGGAGTAAACTCTCCTTCAGGCGTAAATCCGACATGGCGAAGGTAATATGGTCTCGAACCATGTTCTCCGTTTCTGCAAAACTGTATAACATGGTCTCCATCCTCAACTCGGTGTCATCCTGGTCAAAGGGTCTCCCCTCTTGCCGTCGGTTTTCCCATAAACGGTTCCTTTCATAAACTACATTCGTTCGTGGATTACAATATTCCTCAAATTTCTCACAAACCAAGTCGACTGTCTTCCTGTCCGTGGGTTCCCTGAACGTGAATGTGTTGTTCACGTCAACCGCGGCTTGGCCGGCTCAATGAAACAAGATGGCGACTTTCTTGCTCTCCAGTATCGACTCTCTCCTTGGCTTTGTCCTGACATCTCCAAAAACAGTTCAAACAGCTGTCTCCATCGGCGCCAAATATCGCTGAGGTTCGAAGCATCCAGAGACAGTGGTGGCGTTGGTTTAAAACTCTCCACCATGAGTCGATGTGAACAACCTCTGTCACCATGGAATGAGCCAGACGAGGGTTCGACCCCCCTGTCCATTTACTACTAGTACTAGTACTACTACTACGATTACTACGACGACGACTACGACCACAACTCCCTGCACTGACGTCGCGCAATGTATCCCATGGTAACAGTAGAACGGTTACGTCACAAACGTCAGGGTATTGTCCCGAACAATCAGTTCGATGTGGATCTGTCGCGGTGATCGACGTGTGTCAAGTCGGCTCCCGAATATTTCATTGAACATTTATCGAAAGAATTTATTTATCTCTCAAGATGCGGATCGTGAAGAAGAAAACACAACTGAGGTACCTCACACGGACTTTTCACAACATTCAGTTAATTGTACCTCGTCATGTCGTCGAGTGTTTTATCCTCCGTCTCCGTGTGGTGATCCGTCCCGTCAGCGGAAATACGTCATCACGTCGTTCGTGCTTTCTCAAACGGAGTTATTTATTTATTAACGATAATAATCTCTGTGGTAATTTTAATTCCAAGAACGAAACCACATGTACGAACGGACTCATTTATATATGAAGTTACTTCATGGAGAAACTCCCGCTCTCCTCAAGATCATTTGCTGTTTAATAATTTCGATATTATAGATTCGGGGTTGTTCCCACTTGTGTTGAAGACCCTGTTTTCCTGATCCCTGGTTTTTTTTCCATGAAGGACGAGTCATTGATGTGTGCGCCATCCCACCAAAGGACGTTAAGGTAGAGAACCATCTCCACGCGCTGGGGGTCTTGGTGGATGTTAAAGATCCCATCATGTCTCGTGTAAAGAGTTGGCGAGTTATCTCCGGCACCCTGAACAAATTACAAATTCCTGCCGGTCACCAAAAGGATTGGTCAACCAATTCGTGAAAGACTTGTGCCACAACTGTTCCCACTGCAGACCCAAAACAAGGGATGGGTGGTGGAAAAATAATAATATGAAGAGAAACTTTCAGGTTATAAGTTTATCTTTATCTGGAAGAAGTGAACATGGGAAGTGTCTGGAGATATCTGATCTGAGGGAAGTGATGCACAGGATACCACTTCAACCACACCGATTAAAATATGTTATCTTAACACAACAACCTTCCACAACATATATATATATATATATATATATGTATATATATATATATATATATATATATATATATAAAAATATATATATATATATATGTATATAAAAATATATATATATATAAAAATATATATATATAAAAATATATATATATATATATATATATATATATATATATATATATATATATATATATAAAACTGTAGTGAGAGACATGTTTGGGTCACTCGATTCGATGAAGAACGGGTTATTGAGATTCTAAACTCATCAAGAAGATTTATGTTTAAAGTTGCAGCAAAATTTCACCCGAGCGTGCACCACGGTATTGATGGACCAAATGGCCTTATTTCCTTGTTTTGAGCCAACTTCTTGATTAATTATCAGACATTCGAAAACTCGAACAAACAGAGAATTGCCTTCTTGTGGGTGTGGGAAAGGTGTGTTTTATGGGAAAAGAGTGTTTTATGGGAAAGGAGTGTTTTGTGTGACATGAGTGTTTTGTGGGAAAGGAGTGTTTTGTGGGAAAGGAGTGTTTTATGGGAAAGGAGTGTTTTGTGGGAAAGGAGTGTTTTGTGGGAAAGGAGTGTTTTGTGGGAAAGAGTGTTTTGTGGGAAAGAGTGTTTTGTGGGAAAGGAGTGTTTTGTGGGAAAGGAGTGTTTTGTGGGAAAGAAATGTTTTGTGGGACAGGAGTGTTTTGTGGGAAAGGAGTGTTTTGTGGGAAAGGAGTGTTTTGTGGGAAAGGAGTGTTTTGTGGGAAAGGAGTGTTTTATAGGAAAGGAGTGTTTTGTGGGAAAGGAGTGTTTTATGGGAAAGGAGTGTTTTGTGGGAAAGGAGTGTTTTGTGTCCATGACCATCATGGATGTAAAAGATGGTGGAGATTGGTCCAGCCGTTTTTTTTACCCTCTCCAGCGGACTGGATGTTGTATTTGGGTCATTTTGTCTTTGCTTGTTTGTCTGTGCAGAACGCCATGTTTGTCAATTAATTACGTACTATTGGAAAGTATGTCCATTAATTACGTACAACTGCAATGTTCATGCTCTGTCTGTTAATGATGTTTCGTGGGAACGTGAGTGTATATTTATTGCGTATGTGAGTAAATGTGAGTCCGTGTCCGACGATTTGAAGGTGACTTCGGCCATTAATTATGTACAATGGGAACCATGACATTATTTCTCCTTCGACCTCGATATACAGTACCTCAAGATTCCCGAAAACACTTGAGACTCTTTGGAACCTTGAAGACCCCTTGGAACCATTGATACCCTATAGAACCCTCAAGACCCATGAGAACCCTCAAGACCCTTTTGGACTATCAACTCAGGTTTTCCAGTTTGCATTTCCTGAAGCATCAACTTTGCAAAGGCCATGTGAACACACCAAACATTTACTCTTCATGTCCATTCATGGTGTTAAACCCCTCCAAGTCAGTACCATCCCCCGCTTCTGCTCCTCACTCTTTCAGCCTCCTCTCGACTTCAACCTTGTTCTGCCCCTTCAAAACTTATCCCTCCCCTCCCCTCATTCTCCCCCACCCAACTTCACCCCTGCCCGTTTGGAGCTCCCCACATGCGTACCAAATCGTGTGGACCTCAAACATCCAAGGCCACTGTTCCAACCTGCCAGATGTCTCAATCTGGACCACTTCGGATAAACCGGGCATCATCTGTGTAACTGAATCCTTCCTTCCCCAGGACATCAATGACTCCTTAATGGCTCTCCCTGCCTATTGCTTCCTTCAGTTTGATCGAGCTGAACTCTTTTCTAAGCCCCAGGATGCCTCTGGTTGCGACTTTCCCTCCGTTCTCATCTCATGTTTGTGTGTTGCACCATTCTTCCAACAGTGATAACTTCATCTGCATTTCTCTCTGAGATGACATGCACAAACTTTTATTCATTCATCCCAACTCTCTCTTCCTCATTTGTGGTGACTTCAATTGTCATCACGCGAATTGTCTGTGTTGTTACTTTTCTCACGAGTCATGGCACTTCTGCAAATGACTTTTATGACTCCATCGGTCTGATTCAATCTGTGAACTTTCCCATCCGGATTTCTCTAAATGGAAAGTCTTCCCTCCCGGATTTGTTGATGACCAACTTCCCCGCCATTGTATAACACTCGTCCTCTGCCCGAGTTAGCTTTTCTGATGATGTGCTGGTGAAGGTCACATCTCTCTCGCCATTCTCAGAGAACAACCTCGGTGCCAGCAAGTCTAGTAGTTCATTCAATAAGTCTGGCAGGAACTGCAAGCAGCCATCACACTTCAGGACAGGTCTTCTTTATGGACCGCCCCTGATATTAACTGAACCTGGGAATTCTTCCACAGAACCCTGCTCTCTCTTATGCACAGATTATTATGATCTCATCCTCAGTTATCTTATCTATCCTCCTGCTCTTGGTACTCTGAATCACGGGGTGAGGCTGTTGCTTCAAAACAACTTGCATTCTCCTCCTGGAAGGCAAATCCAACGGAAGGCAATCTCAGATCATTCCACAAAGTCGCAACAAGTGTGTGTTTACCCTCAGGAGAGCCAGAAAACAATATCTGTCCAATCTCCTGAATTAACTTTCAAACTCGACTCCTTCCTCTAAAACCTGGTGGCACCATGTCAAGTCTGTCTCTGGGGGATGCTCCCCTTCCATTCCTTCTCTCACTTCAAATGGCAACACAGCCGACTGTTCGTGAGAAGGCTGAATGCCCCAATTCCGTGTTTGCTTCAAAATCTTGTGTCCCTCATCCCTCTCTGTCTGTACCCATCTTTCCCAGTCGTACCCAACTACTTCTCAATTCTGCGTCTTTAGCATCTGAAGAGGTGTAAAAGTTTCTGGCAACCTTACACTCTGACTCTGTAACTGGACCGTTCAGCATCAGCTCATGTGTCCTCCAAACTTGCTCTCCTGCTCCTGCACGATCTCTTTCTGCCATTTTCACCCTGTTATTTACCATAGATCCATCTTCTCTCTGCTTGGAAATCAGCCGTCACAGAATGACATAAAATGTGTAAAAACGGATCCCCTTGTTGACATACCAATTAACTTACTTCCAATCATCAGCAAGGTTGTGAAATCCATCATCACAGTTGACATGAAATAGTTCCTTTACACCAACAGCCTCATCTTAGATGATCAAGTCAGATTCAGACCAAATCACTCACTGCACCTCAGACATGTAGCTTCAACTCTCCCAACAATGGATGGAGGCCCTCAATGTCAGACATGAGATTTGGGCCATCTCACCGTGCATACCTCGAGCTTATATTTTAGTCTGGCATCCTGCCCTGCTCTCCAAACTCTTTGCCTTTCTAATCCAAGGCCAACTCCACTGTTGGATTGCTGACCTCCTCCCTTCTCATAGCCAACATTACATGTGGCTCTCAAAGGAACCCTTTCATCTCCTCTCTCTGTCAAGGCAAGGGTACCACAAGGCAGTGTTCAGGGCCTCATATTATTCCTAATTCTCATCAATGATCTCACTGACTCTCTGGAAAACCCCCTCTCTCTTTGCTGATGACCACTCTCTGCCCTGAGATCCCTCATCTCTCTGACAGACAGACAGTATCGTGGAATCGCGAAACTCCAAAACATAGCAGAACATTAATTTTTTTGACAAAAGTACCAGACTTGGTATCCGGCTTCATGTGACCACACTGAACGATTTTAGATGGAGAGCCTGGGTGGGTCCCTCATGGCTCGGCTTCGGCAGCCATTTTCCAAGATGGCCACCGTTGGGGGTGGGAAAGGCATGCATCACCATATGAAAGGAACATATATTGATGAAACTGCGATTTTAACGTCTGTTGAAACGTTTCTAATGATATACAATAAAATTTCACGATAAAATATTTCACCCAATTGCATTTTGTTCAAAATGGCTTTTAAAATGGCGGGAAACTTAAAAAAGGGGAAACGGCAACAAGAACGTCGATATCAGTGGTTCCCAAATTTTTTTGTCCATGACCCAAAATTTGAAATCACATTTTCCTCGCAACCCAAATGATACTGGTACCTAGTGTACCTATGATAAAAATTGTCAGAGAAAATGCTTTTGACATGAAATCCCCCCTCAAAAACTGAGATTTTGAGGGGTGGGGGGGGTTCAAGTTTGGGTCACAACCCTGGGTTTGGGAACCCCTGGTCTATATAGTCAATACTCTGTCATCTATACTGTAATTTTTTTGAAACGAATTTTCCTAGAAACTTCCCCAGATTGACCTTCATTGATTCCTGAACTTCTTGGAAAAAAACATCTGAAATTACGATTTTATGGCAGATTTTGTTCGTTGTTGCCATGGCAACCGAACCTCAGATTTCACAAAAAGTACTTTTTGGTGATGTAACGGTGACGTATGTCACAAAATTATTGACACAACCTTTTTTACATTATGCATTTTTCAGATAATGTCAAAGTATTCTATTTTGTTGAATAAATTTCAAATGAAATGCATAGTCCACGCCGTTGGTATCGGTGAACGAGAGGGTTTGATTGGATGTTGCCGTTCATCAATGTGAGAATTTGCATTCCTTGCACATCGTATGGGTATTGCAAAAGGCGCTGCATGGCAAATCGGACTTTATGCATTTGCAAGTCCTGCACGACTTCTTGCAGCCACATTTAATAAGTTATTGGCAAGCAGCTGACACTTGTGGTCGTGTAATCCACACTGCGTACCATCGAATCCCGTCTTTGCGCCACCCGAATTCTCCTGGCGACGGAAGTAATGGCATGGTCTCGCTGCATATCCATATTCCAGTCTGATAGAATGTCCGCTTCAGATGCTGATCCAATGCATCCTGGAATATGTAGTCAATGTTTCGGATTAGAACATGTGCTTCAACCAAAATTCAGGGTTGGATAAACAGCATTTTAATTGAGGATTCGTTTCCGGTTTGACAGTCAACCTCTCAAACCCTGAAAAATATTGGAGCTCACTTGTGTGGGCGGAATTCGATCCAACGAGGATTTATCGTGATGACAGAAGAGATCTTTTCTGCAGGCGTTGACTGACGATAAGGTACTGGATCGATCGTACAGCTTGACTATGTATTGCTCAAAAAGTTTGAAAGGAGTTTCCTTTGTGTGAAGATTGCAGAACGGGTGATCGGAGATGAACATGAACGCATCATTCACTTTCTCAAAGTCCATCCATACCTTGTACGCCGTCTTCTCACCAATGCCCATGAAGGCAGACGTGGTGTCACAACCAGTCAAGCTGTGGAATATTACTAGACACCGGGACACACGATATCCAAGTTCTGAACAATTGTCGTTGACTTTGTAGTACGTGAAGTTCTTTCCCATTCCGACGGCGACCCATAGAACCAGATCCGGACAGCGACTCAGAAGCTTGTGAAACAGTGTTTTAATGAAGCATTTTTGAACAGGAGGCCTTTTGTGACTTCATTTGGCACAGGGTTAAAATCTACATTTGCAAAGTTTACAAGTCAATGAAGCATCAAAGAGAAATTTTACAAAAGTAAAATGGTGTCAACTCGATTGCGAACAGACGGACACAAGGTAGGCCCACGTAATTTTCATGGCATGAAATTGCTCAGAAACCCAGACTAAATTTGCGTGATAAGGTCGTAGAAACAAACGCAAGTCTCAGAAAGTGCTTCATGAGGAGTGTTTTCTGCAACAGGCCTAAAATTCATGGCCTAGGGTGTAGGGAGACCGACTGACGATGGATGGCACGGTGGGCTGCAGCAGTCGGTGATAAAAGCAACACAATACCCATCAGGATGCAAGGAGTGACCAGATTATTCCAAATCCATCACAATGAATGTTTACTAATGAGCGAAATCTGATAAATGTCACGATACCATTGTTAGTCGCCTGTTCTGAGCAAAAATGATCGAGAAAACTTCGAATTTCCATACTTATCCACACGTAAGCTGCCATTTTGTTGCAAGTTGTCCCATCCTCCAGCGGGGAAAAGGAGCATAATTTCAGCGTGGTCACGTCGCCCCGGCGCGATTTTTCTTTCTCTTTCAAAAACCAAACCTGACTGGCAAACCTTTCACTTTCACTGACAAACCAGACATTATCTGCCTACCAGAAACTTTCCTCTCCAAAGACGTGTCTAACTCTCAAGTATCTCTCCCTGGTTACTCCCTCTTACGGTATGACAGACCTGAGCCTCGTCCTGGTGGAGGTGTTGCTCTCTTCATCAAAGACTCTATTCCTCACTCTCCATGCACTGCTCTCACTCCCCCACACCCCCAGGAATACCTCTGGCTTCGGCTTCCCCTCCACTCC
>NC_140966.1:28986368-29003868 GCF_056783735.1 Eptatretus burgeri | reverse complement strand
CACAAATAAGGTCCTCGATACATCAAAAATGTAATGTGAAAAACCGTGGAATTGCCCAGAGGAGTAAGGCAATCGTTTTCATCTGCCTGCCTGTGTCAGTAAAATAAAATTTGAAAATCATTCCAAGCAGGAAACTTACTGTTTTAAATGACATCATAAAGGACACAAACACCAGGCACAAATAACTAATGTAATATGTTGCACAAGGTGGTGTAAATTATACTGCATTAACAGCAGAAAACTTCCAGAAAAATGTTTCTTTCTGCAACCTATAAATGTTTTATTTCAATTGAATTATATATTTTAACCTGCAGAAAACAAAATGCCGTTTTGACACTTTAACTTCCCTGTCGTTTCAATTGCAATTTATACTTGAACACTGTAGAGTGAAAAAGTGCCTTTCGACACTTCCAAAAACCTACAGTTTAACAGTACTTGGACAAAATATTACAACATCTCGACCAATCATATATGATTAGCTCCCTCTCTTTGAGTTTGGGATTATCAAGATTGGATAAACTCCTGGCTTGTAGAAAATATAGATCATGCTTGGAGAGGAAAAGCGAGATGATCTGCAAAGACCCTTCCCATGTCCTTTTATTTTTGTGGGGTTTTTTGTACGTTTTTCCTGATATCGTTTAATTTTATGTGATGTTTGCTGGAGGGGGCATTACAGTGTCAGTTCTTAAAATGGAGAATGTATATGATATCTAGTTTGCCACATATGTACGAAGTTGTGGATTTCCGATAACTGTTCTTTTTCAGGGAAGCAAATATAATCGAGTCTCCTGGTTCACATGACGTTGCTCTGAACCAGCCTACCAACGTGGACCAGTTATTACCGTCCACCACTCCAAAGAAATCCACTTTTTGGAACCTTCTAAAGTAAATAATTTTATTTCCCCCTTCTTCACTTTTTGTTTTTAACTTGTGTTTGGAAATATGTACCTCAACAAATGTGCAAGATACTGACTTTTCACTCTTTTTCAACATAGGAAAAAGTTCGGCAAACATGACAAGAAGGGGAAGGGTCGTACCGATGATGAACATGTCGTGTAAGTAAGATGGAATGTCATGACATGAAATTTGCTGGCAATATAAATGGTATTCCCTCAAGGAAATTAATATCAACCCTGTCGTATTTCAATCACATTTTGCACCTTAATTATTTTCTGTACCATAGATTCGAGCTTTCAGGTCAGGGGGATTGCTTTGATGTGCTTGCACCGAGTTGTTCAACTTGGATTGCAATTTTGATCCAGATATTAATAGCCAACGTGGTGTTTTGCATGAAGGGCCAGGTATTGATGTGTGCGCCGTCCCACTGAAGGACAAAGCTATCAGACCACCGGCTAGCATTGGGAGATTTATTGGGCATCAAAGATCCTCTCATGTCTCTTACAAAGAGTTGGTGAGTTATCGCCGGTTCCCTGAACACATTTCAAATTCCTGCCAATTATAAAAATGATTGGTGAACCAGTTCTTGAAAGATCTGGGCCACAACTGTTCCCATGAGGCAACATTATGAGCAAATATGCGCTGTTGTTAGGGTAGTTAAAGAAGACGAAGAAGAGAAAGTTTTTTTTAAAAGATTTTCGGAATGTCGATCTTGAAAAAGCACAAATGTCAAATATCAAGAAGTACCTGATTTGAAGAGGGAAAGGATACATGGAATACCACTTCAACAGATCTATCGAAATGTTGATCTTCATTTGCAAAGATATTCTTCACTTGTGCACTTATTTATGCACACGGAATGGTCATTTATATCAAAGATTATGTATGTTGTATCTCGTCATGTACATTCACACATGTACACATGTACATACATACAGTATGTGAACACACATACATACATACATACATACATGCACATTTGCACGGAATCCTGTCCCAAGCGCATAGAGGGGAAGTAAATGACAAAGTGGACAAGGCCCTAAAAAATGAAGTCTGAAATTGAAACCAGTCACGAATTGGTTCACGAGTCAGTAAGTGACCAATATTTTCATAATACGTGTGTGTGTGTGTCTGTCTGTCTGTCCCGAGCATAGCTCCGTGGGTTTTGATCTGATCTTTATAAAATTTGGGTGGGAGGTTTGTTTCATCATCTAGTTGTGTTTTCCGGAGAATGGGCGTGCTGCGCCCATTATGGGCCGAGCCACGCCCAAAAAACATGTGTTTTTATGGGGTAGCCAATTTCAAGTTACATCTCCGAATCTGGCAGGGGTTTCGGTATTTGGTTGTCCCAGTGGCACCTGCATAGCCCCACGAAGCTCAATTTTTCATTTTCGTCCCAAGGTCAAGGTCACAAGGTCACGAACTTAGAAAATGTAAAAAAAAAAAAAAATCAGTAAACTGGGCATCGATCTCCCAGGGTTTTCAACTGTTTTGAATGAAATTTGGTATGCGAGTAGTGCTCTTCGAGTACTTCAACTTTCACCATTTACGTTTTTCCCGATTCCCGCCAGTTTGCTCGTTGCGTCCCCTCGAAGGTCAAAAAATAAGAAAGGCGAACCGTGTACATTGCTTGTGAACCATCGCCGTCTCCAGACTTGTCTTATTTTGCTTTATACGCATCCAAGTTTGTGGCATGAAAATGCAATACTTTTTTTTCATTGGAATTTTTGGAGAAACGGTCCAATGAAGTGGGAATGATGTTTTGACTCAAACA
Source organism: Eptatretus burgeri (assembly GCF_056783735.1). Classification (NCBI taxonomy): domain Eukaryota; kingdom Metazoa; phylum Chordata; class Myxini; order Myxiniformes; family Myxinidae; genus Eptatretus; species Eptatretus burgeri. The sequence continues at coordinate 29,001,197 of NC_140966.1, read as the reverse complement.
TTGCACAAAAATTATTGGTTTAATTGCCTTTGACTTATTGGTGAATTAATAGGTAATACTCTAATGATTTGTTGATTCCATTAAAACACGTGGCACTTATGTTGGATGTCAAGAAATAATATTTGCATATTTAGTCGTACAATGTTTTTGTAAAGCAATGTTTAAGACATTTGTGAGTAATGTAATTTGAGCAACCCAAAATATGTAATTTGTTCCCAATGTTAAATTTGTTGTGATTAAAAATACAGCAATTGGAATTTGGTTTGTACATATCATCCTAACTGTAAAAACAAGTAGAGGAATGATGCACAAACAAACAATTAAGGAAGTGCCGAAATGAAAATTGTAATGCGAGGAAATGATGCAAAGTGAGTAACCATGTTTATCATGCCAATAAAATGGAAAATAGTATTATTGTGGTATCAGCAGCGAAAAAATATCAGCTTGCAACAACAGAGGGCAGTACAGCACAATATCAAGAGGCAGTATCATACATAAACACAAAGTTACCCTTCATGCAGTGCAGTGACGCATGGACCATGTGCAGTCGTGGCAACAAATATTGGCACCCTTGCACTTTTTTCAAATAACTCACAATTGTCTCTAAAAATTAGTTGAAATTGACGAAATTATTTGGTCTCCACGATTCTTTATTTCACTGTTAATATTACATAAGCTTTGTTTTTGATTCAGAACTTTATATATCCTTTTAAATCAGAAAATAAAAAGAAATAGCATTGACAAAATTGTTGACACCCTCGACTTGGACTGGACCTCCATTTCTGGATGGCACAGCCTGTGGACGAAATAACTGCAATCAAGCACTCCCTATAGCCATGAATGAGCTTCCCACACCTCTCCACTGGCAGTTTGACCCACACTTCTTGTGCAAACTGCTCCAGTTCTCCCAGATTTGAAGAGTACCTTCTCCCAACTGCTGTTTTCAGATCTCCCCACAGGAGTTCAATGGGATTTTGGATCTGGACTCATTGCTGGCCACTTCGGAACAGTCCAGCATTTTGTCTTGAACCTTTCCTGGGTGCTTTGTAAATAGTGTCTGGGGTCATTGTCCTGTGGCAACAGCCATGTCCTTCCACGGAGACCCAGATTTCTGACACTGGGTTGAACATTCAGGTCAGGTCAGGTCTGGGAGCATGCGCTGGAGCAGTGCGTGGCTGCGTCCACTTTCCGCCAGGACTCCAGGGGCCTCCATCTGGCCATCCCCAGGCAGATGCCTGGCCCCTCCCCATCTCCTTGAAATGCTGATCAACCTGCTGCAACCACGAGGCACGTGGTCGTCTCACGGGCCTCATCCACTCACAAGGCTCCCTTGCTGAGAGAATCTGGTGAGCAGGATCAGCATCAGAAAAACAAGCTACATGTCCATACAGCCGCAGCTCATGCTCACAGACTATGTAGGTAACAAATCTCATTTGAGTCTCTCTCAGCAACTGCTCATTGGACACAAAGTCCAACCAGCAATAGCAAAGGATTCTCTGAAGAGACTAGGTACCAAAAGAATGAAGGCGACATCTCAGATCCCTGGTCAGAGTCCAAGTCTCACATCTGTAGAGCAAGACTGGAAGCACCAAGGACCTGAAGACTCAGACTTTTGTCCTGCACAGGTACCGGAAGCACCACACCCCATGATCCAGTGAATCCATGACTCCCCAGGCCCGACCCAGAAGTATATTGACCTCCAGCTGACAGACAACAGAGACGTGAATATCATTGCCAATGGAAGTGAATCTCTCCGTGACCTCAACATCCTCATCACAAATAGGTACAGATAAGGTAGTACATCCAATATGTCATTGAAAGCCTGGATCTTAGTTTTGACCCAGGAAACCCATAACCCCAGCGGCTCTGACTCCTCATTCAGCACCTCGAGGGCCCCCAAAAGGATATCTCGCCTCTCCGCAAAGATGACTGCATAGTCTGCGAAATCAAGGTCAGAGATCTAGACATTTACAAATGATGCACTGCAGGTGCATCTCTCTGACATCCTCCCCAGAATCCAGTCCATACAAACACTGAAAAGTGTGGGGGCCAGTACACACCCCTGATGAACTCCAACAACAACTGGAAATAAGTCAGAGATGTTATCACCACATCTGACAGCACTCTCATTACCAGAGTATAGTTCAGATATCAGATTCCGAAATTGTGGCAGGACCCCACGAAGACAAAGAATCCTCCAGAGGGCATGCCGATTCAATGAATCAAAGGCTTTGTAGAGATCAACATGGGCTACAATACAAGCAGCCCCTGCCGAAACTCTCGTCTGCATTCGGTGAGGACATGAAGAACAAGGATATGGTCAATGGAATGTCCAACCAGCAATACAACAAGCTACAGCAACTCCTTGTGTTGGGCATAATGTCGACCTCCATTTCTGGATGGATACAATCTCAGACTTCGAGTCAGAAATGTTGACCAAATGCCCTGTAGTTTCAATTGTAATGCCGGATACCCTCCGCTCTAACTGCAGTACACCGAGGGATAGGTTTGGAGGAACGCAACGTGTAAATTCCCCTGTAAGCAGGATGAGAATCACTTGACCACGGGAGTTACGAGAATCACCCCCTCACTGATTCATCGCACATAGGCCTCCTTGTACACCCTTGGCACACGTACAGTTTTACGCCTCAGCTCTGCCATTCAGCCTGGCCCTGCAGCACTGGTCAATGGTATAGAGTGTCCCTTGAGATAAAATTATTCTTTGCCCTCCGGTGAGTTCCAAGACAAACACCTGCAACATTAAGGACAGTGGTCTTGAAGGCACTCCACAACTCTTCAGGATTCCCACAAGCACCCAGACCCCCCCCAAATCTCCATTCAACCTGTTTGGAAACTCCTCAGCTACCCTCTCATCCTTGAGCTTGGCAACATTCAGCCTTTTCGGGGATGGTACCATTCTCCCAGATTTAAGCTGCAACTTCAGAGTTGCTCCAACAAGCCTGTGATCGGTATTGAGGAAGTGAACACTCCCGTGGACCCTGCAGTTCTGGATCATCCTCCATCGACCATCAACGAGTAGATGGTCAATCTCCTTTGCCACACCACCAGCGTTGGCATACCTTGTCCAGCGATGAGCTTTTGGGCACTGAAACCATGAACCAGCCACCCGAAATCCATGACTTCTTGCAAAGTCAAGGAACTTTGTGCTGTTCTGGTTCACAGTTCTCGACCCATGGGGACCAACACGTCTCATAACCATATTGATCAGTTCCAGTCGTTGCATTGAAATCCCCCAAGACCAGAAGATTGTTTCACCTGGGGTACTGATCAACCACAGTCTCAAGCATGGCAGAGAATGTGTCCTTCACGGTGAGATCACTCGCCTTCGTTGGAGCATATACAGAGACCAGAGATATGATACCCAAGGACTGACGACTCCTTAGTCTCATAATATGCTCGTCGACCGGTGTTACCTCAACTACCATTGGAATCAACTTAGTGGACACAGCTACAGCAAGTCGTTGGACATGGTAACCATCAGAGTGAGTGGACCAACAGTAGGTGCAACTACCCACCATGAGCTCTCTGCAATCCGGTCTCCGAACCTCAGAGAGTGCTGTTGAATGTTGCGCTCCAAAATGCCTTGTTAATCTTCTGATTTCATGATGCCATCCACACATTCAAAGCACCCAGTGCAAGAGGCAGCACAGCAACCTCAAAACATCACTGAACCTCCTCCATGTTTGACTGTGGGGAAGGTGTTATTTTCTTTGAAGGCTTCATTTTGTTCTCTGAAAACATAGAGATGAGGTGTTTTACCACAAAGCTCGAATTTGGTCATCTGTCCACAGGACATTCTCCCAGAAGGATTTTGGCTTGTTCAGATGTGTTTTGGCAAACTCCAGTTGGGCTTTCTTATGTCTCTCTCAGCAATGGTGTCCTCCTTTATCTCCTACCATAGAACCTCCTTTCGTTGAGTTGGCGACGGATGGTTTGAGTTGAAATGGTCGTACCTTGTGTCTGAAGGTCAGCTTGAATCTGTTTGGCAGTTGATCGAGGTGCTTTCTCCACCATTCGAACACTCCTTCGCTGCAATCGTTGACCAAGTTTTCTCTTGCGTCCACGCCCAGGGAGGTTGGCTGCAGTGCCATGGGCCTTAAACTTTCTGATAGCATTGCGTACAGTGGATACAGGAGCATCAAGGTCTCTGGAGATGACTTGTAGCCTTGAGATTGTCCATGCTTGGCTATAAAATTGTGTCTAACCTCCTCAGTCAATTCTCTGGTTTTCTTTCTTTTCTCGATGTTCATTGTGGGACATACAGTGACACAAAATAGAAGAATGACTCCTTTTATCTTGTCAAACTGGTTGAACAAGTAATTTTTATATTGAAGTCACCTGCAACTCACCAAAGGTGAGTTCAATTCCAAGGTAAAGGAGAATCACCTGCTTGAAATCTAATTATTTCTCACAACTTCTAAAAGGTGCCAATAATATTGTCTGGGCCATGTTTGGGCATAATGTAACGACTGTGGAAAAAATAATGATTCAAACAATTAAGAAAGGAAATTATGATACAAATCGGGGCCTCACTACATCAAAAATGTAACGTGAATAACTGTGGAATTGCCCAGAGGAAGAAGGTAATCATTTTCATCGTCTGCCTGTCTGTCAGTAAAATAAAATTCGAAAATCATTCCATGTGGGAAACTAACTGCTTCTAATGACATCATGAAGGACACAAACACCAGGCACAAATAACTAATGTAACATGTAACACAAAGTGGTGTAAAAGATGCTGCAAAAAAAGAAGATGGTGTAAAAGATGCGGAAAACTTCCGGAAAAATGTTTCTTTCTGCGACCTCTAAAACTTTTTTATTTCAATTGAATTATATATTTTAATATTGCAGAAAACAAAAAGCCTTTTTCACACTTTGACTTCCCTGCAGTTTCAATTGCAATTTATACTTGAACACTGTAGAATACAAAAATGCCTTTCGACACTTCCAAAAACCTCCAGTTTTGCAGTACTTGGACAAAATATTACAACATCTCGACCAATCATACATGATGAGCTCACTCTCTTTGCGTTGGGGATGATCGAGATTTGCACAAACTCCTGGCTTGTAGAAAATATAGATCATGCTTGGAGAGGCAAAGCGAGATGATTTGAAAAGACCCTTCCCATGTCCTTTTATTTTGGTGTTGTTTTTTTGTACGTTTTTCCTGATATCGTTTTATTTTATGTGATGTTTGCTGGGGGGGGCATTGCAGTGTCAGTTCTTGAAATGGAGAAAATATATGATATCCAGTTTGGCATATGTGTACGAAGTTGTGGATTTACGATAACTTCTTTTTCAGGGAAGCAAGCATAATCGTGTCTCCTGGTTCACATGATGTTGCTCTGAACCAGCCGACCAATGTGGACCAGTCATTACCATCCACCCCTTCAAAGAAATCCACTTTTTGGAAATGTCTCAAGTAAATCATTTTATTTTCCCCTTCTTCACTTTTTTTGTTTTTAACTTGTGTTTGGAAATATCTACCTCAACAAATGTGCAAGATATTGACTTTTCAATCTTTTTCAACATAGGAAAAAGTTCGGCAAACATGACAAGAAGGGGAAAGGTCGTACCGACGATGAACATGTTGTGTGAGTAAGATACAATATCCCTTCGGAATGTCCTGACATGAAATGTACTAGCAATGAAAATCGTATTCCTTCAACGAAATGAAAACTAACCCTGTCGTATGTTGATCACGTTTTGCTCCTTAATGATTTTCTGTACCAAAGATTAATTATTGGTTTCATGGCTGGGGGAATGCTACGAAGTGTTTGTACTGAGTTGTTTAGCTGAGGTTGCAATCTTGATCCGGCTATTAATGGTTATCCTGATGTTTTTGAATGAAAGTCGAGGTATCAATGTGCTCGCCGACCGACTGAAGGGTGAAGCTATAGGACCATCAGCTCGCATTGGGGGATTTCGTGGACGTTAAAGATCCTATCATGCCTATTTCAAAGAGGTGGCGAGTTATCGCCGGTTCCCTGAACAACTTAATAATTCCGACCAGAGAACAAAAGGATTGGCCATAAAAGTTTTGTGAAAGAGTTCGACCACAGCCATTCCCACTGGCCAACCTCATAAGAAGGAAGGGGTTGTTGGGGTAGTTAAATAAGAAGAGAAGATTAAAGGCAATAATAATGTCTCGAAAAGAAGTGCAAGTGACCAGCGTCAGGAGGGATGCGATACATCGAATACCACTTCAAACAAGACGTATGAAAATGTTAATCTTCCTTTGTTAACATTTAATCCACAATAAAGCATGTTAACAACTGCTTTACACAATATGTATCAGAATAATACCATCAATACTGCCAGCCAACACAAGGAACTTCGAGGAGGCTGAGGAAGTTGCCGGAGGAATTATTTGTTTCGGTTTGTCCATCCGTCCATGCGTCCATGATAGGTTTTCATTGCCGCAATGACTTGAAAATAGCTAAAGGCTGAAGCTGAGTCAAACTTGGTACAGGTATGTACAATAATGCAAAGATGAACCAGTTTGATAATGGGGTGAAGAGGTCAGAGGTCCCGCTCAGTAAAAATCCTGTTACCGCTCTAACTTGTGGTAAACCAGTGATGGTATTTTTACCAAACTTGGTGGAAGTAGGCCTATTATGTCAGGCGACGTCTGATGTAAGGATGGCCCAGACACTCCATTGGCTCGATCCAACATGAATCCTCAAGACATTCCACCAATGCATCACTTATATGCCTATAAATTACCAACCAGTAATCTGTCCCCATCCATGAACACTCATTAAAACATGCGACATCATTGCTGAATGATAAAAATGAGACTCAAAACTAGCCGTTTGTCATTCTTATTATTCGGGTTCCCCAGCCTTTCAGCCTGGGTAACCCATTGTTTTCCTTCTGTTTATTCCTGCGCATTATTTTTATTATTATTACTCCAGCATTTTCCGGGTTTATTCCCTTTTAAATTCATTTTCTCTGCAACCACTTACCAGATTGACCCTAAATTTTGAAATCGGTGAGCTAACTCATGTGGAATGTTTCAATGATAATGATGTCATGCATCATGTGGTGTGGCAGCCATGTTGGAAACTCGGAAACTCTTTGGAACTCAAACTCATAAACCGCTCTATGGAAAAAACCCGAATCTTAGCACATGTCAAGAATTATTGTGGAAAAATGTGACAATGGTGGTATTGATCCCACGCTCTTTCGTGGTCTGGTGAGGTGGAAAATGCAACCCCTCATCTCCGTGTCACCTCACAGCACCAAGCTGCCCTCCATCGCAAACTGAGTTGTTCTCTTGATGTTGTGTATGTATATGTATATACACATATATATGTATATATATATATATATATATATATATATATATATATATATATATATATATATATATATATATATATATATATATATATATATATAAAAATATATATATATATTTCTGAATATGCATTTTTCGATATAAATATATATGGATATATGTATAAATATATATGTATGTATGTACGTTTATATGTAGATATATTTGTATACCGAAGGGCAAGGATATATTCAATCGTTGACCTCTGGTGTAAAGCCTGATGCTCCACGCGCTGCTGCTCAAGCAGATGGTGGCTAACCCTATCAAGAACAATCCGAGTGAAGACCTTGCTCGGCAATGAGAGCAGCATCACCCATTGGGAGTTGTTGCAGTCCTGGCGATCACCCTTCCCATTCTCGAGAGGGATAAAAAGGCCCCTCTTCGAGTCAGTTGGGATGATGCCTGTGTTCTTGCCAGAGCACAGAACTCCATGCAATGACGTGGGAACAGCATTTCCACCAACCTTGAGAAGTTCAGCATGGATGCCACATATCCCAAGAGCTTTACCCCATTTCAACTGGTTCATCGCAGCCTGTGTTTCCACATGCGGAGGTGGATCACAGTTGATTGGAGGGTCAGCAACAGGGATAGTAACACCCATTACATCTAACTCAACAGCTGGTAGATCAGCCTGGCACAGCTGCTCAAAGTAACCGACTCAGCGTGCCTTCACTTTGTTTTCCTCTGTCAAGAGCCCACCACCATCCGCTCGAACGGCAGTACACCGAGAGACGGGCTTTGAGGAATGCAATGCGTGAATTCCCCTGTAAGCAGGACAAGAATACATTGACCACAGATGATGCTCTACTCCTCCAGATTACTCGCACATCAGCCTTCTTGCCCACATTCAGCACACATCCAGATTTATGCTCAATTCCCTGAACAGCTCACCTCCATCATTCAACCTGACCCTGTGACTCTTGGCAATAGTATCCAGTATCCCTTGAGAGAGAAAATTCTTCTTCGCCCCACGGACAATTCCAAGACATCCACCGTCCCACTGAAGGACAAAGCTATCAGACCACCGGCTAGCATTGGGAGATTTATTGGGCATCAAAGATCCTCTCATGTCTCTTACAAAGAGTTGGTGAGTTATCGCCGGTTCCCTGAACACATTTCAAATTCCTGCCAATTATAAAAATGATTGGTGAACCAGTTCTTGAAAGATCTGGGCCACAACTGTTCCCATGAGGAAACATTATGAGCAAATATGCGCTGTTGTTAGGGTAGTTAAAGAAGACGAAGAAGAGAAAGTTTTTTTTGAAGATTTTCAGAATGTCGATCTTGAAAAAGCACAAATGTCAAATATCAAGAAGTACCTGATTTGAAGAGGGAAAGGATACATGGAATACCACTTCAACAGATCTATCGAAATGTTGATCTTCATTTGCAAAGATATTCTTCACTTGTGCACTTATTCATGCACACGGAATGATCATTTATATCAAAGATTATGTATGTTGTATCTTGTCATGTGCATTCACACATGTACACTTGTACATACATACAGTATGTGAACACACATACATACATACATACATACGTGCACATTTGCACGGAATCTTGTCCCAAGCGCATAGAGGGGAAGTAAATGACAAAGTGGACAAGGCCCTTAAAAATGAAGTCTGAAATTGAAACCAGTCACGAATTGGTTCACGAGTCAGTAAGTGACCAATATTTTCATAATAGGTGTGTGTGTGTGTCTGTCTGTCTGTCCCGAGCATAGCTCCGTGGGTTTTGATCTGATCTTTATAAAATTTGGGTGGGAGGTTTGTTTCATGATCTAGTTGTGTTTTCCGGAGAATGGGCGTGCTGCGCCCATTATGGGCGGAGCCACGCCCAAAAAACATGTGTTTTTATGGGGTAGCCAATTTCAAGTTACATCTTCTCCGAATCTGGCAGGGGTTTCGGTATTTGATTATCCCAGTGGCACCTGCATAGCCCCACGAAGCTCGATTTTTCATTTTCGTCCCAAGGTCAAGGTCACAAGGTCACGAACTTAGAAAATGTAAAAAAAAAAAATCTGTAAATTGGGCATCTATCTCCCAGGGTTTTCAACTGTTTTGAATGAAATTTGGTATGCGAGTAGTGCTCTTCGAGTACTTCAACTTTCTCCATTTACGTTTTTCCCGATTCCCGCCAGTTTGCTCGTTGCGTCCCCTCGAAGGTCAAAAAATAAGAAAGGCGAACCGTGTACATTGCTTGTGAACCATCGCCGTCTCCAGACTTGTCTTATTTTGCTTTATACGCATCCAAGTTTGTGGCATGAAAATGCAATACTTTTTTTTCATTGGAATTTTTGGAGAAACGGTCCAATGAAGTGGGAATGATGTTTTGACTCAAACATTGCACAAAAATTATTGGTTTAATTGCCTTTGACTTATTGGTGAATTAATAGGTAATACTCTAATGATTTGTTGATTCCATTAAAACACGTGGCACTTATGTTGGATGTCAAGAAATAATATTTGCATATTTAGTCGTACAATGTTTTTGTAAAGCAATGTTTAAGACATTTGTGAGTAATGTAATGTGAGCAACCCAAAATATGTAATTTGTTCCCAATGTTAAATTTGTTGTGATTAAAAATACAGCAATTGGAATTTGGTTTGAACATATCATCCTAACTGTAAAAACAAGTAGAGGAATGATGCACAAACAAACAATTAAGGAAGTGCCGAAATGAAAATTGTAATGCGAGGAAATGATGCAAAGTGAGTAACCATGTTTATCATGCCAATAAAATGGAAAATAGTATTATTGTGGTATCAGCAGCGAAAAAATATCAGCTTGCAACAACAGAGGGCAGTACAGCACAATATCAAGAGGCAGTATCATACATAAACACAAAGTTACCCTTCATGCAGTGCAGTGACGCATGGACCATGTGCAGTCGTGGCAACAAATATTGGCACCCTTGCACTTTTTTCAAATAACTCACAATTGTCTCTAAAAATTAGTTGAAATTGACGAAATTATTTGGTCTCCACGATTCTTTATTTCACTGTTAATATTACATAAGCTTTGTTTTTGATTCAGAACTTTATATATCCTTTTAAATCAGAAAATAAAAAGAAATAGCATTGACAAAATTGTTGACACCCTCGACTTGGACTGGACCTCCATTTCTGGATGGCACAGCCTGTGGACGAAATAACTGCAATCAAGCACTCCCTATAGCCATGAATGAGCTTCCCACACCTCTCCACTGGCAGTTTGACCCACACTTCTTGTGCAAACTGCTCCAGTTCTCCCAGATTTGAAGAGTACCTTCTCCCAACTGCTGTTTTCAGATCTCCCCACAGGAGTTCAATGGGATTTTGGATCTGGACTCATTGCTGGCCACTTCGGAACAGTCCAGCATTTTGTCTTGAACCTTTCCTGGGTGCTTTGTAAATAGTGTTTGGGGTCATTGTCCTGTGGCGACAGCCATGTCCTTCCACGGAGACCCAGATTTCTGACACTGGGTTGAACATTCAGGTCAGGTCAGGTCTGGGAGCATGCGCTGGAGCAGTGCGTGACTGCGTCCACTTTCCGCCAGGACTCCAGGGGCCTCCATCTGGCCATCCCCAGGCAGATGCCTGGCCCCTCCCCATCTCCTTGAAATGCTGATCAACCTGCTGCAACCACGAGGCACGTGGTCGTCTCACGGGCCTCATCCACTCACAAGGCTCCCTTGCTGAGAGAATCTGGTGAGCAGGATCAGCATCAGGAAAACAAGCTACATGTCCATACAGCCGCAGCTCATGCTCACAGACTATGTAGGTACCAAATCTCATTTGAGTCTCTCTCAGCAACTGCTCATTGGACACAAAGTCCAACCAGCAATAGCAAAGGATTCTCTGAAGAGACCAGGTACCAAAAGAATGAAGGCGACATCTCAGATCCCTGGTCAGAGTCCAAGTCTCACATCTGTAGAGCAAGACTGGAAGCACCAAGGACCTGAAGACTCAGACTTTTGTCCTCCTGCACAGGTACCGGAAGCACCACACCCCATGATCCAGTGAATCCATGACTCCCCAGGCCCGACCCAGAAGTATATTGACCTCCAGCTGACAGACAACAGAGACGTGAATATCATTGCCAATGGAAGTGAATCTCTCCGTGACCTCAACATCCTCATCACAAATAGGTACAGATAAGGTAGTACATCCAATATGTCATTGAAAGCCTGGATCTTAGTTTTGACCCAGGAAACCCGTAACCCCAGCGGCTCTGACTCCTCATTCAGCACCTCGAGGGCCCCCAAAAGGATATCTAGCCTCTCCGCAAAGATGACTGCATAGTCTGCGAAATCAAGGTCAGAGATCTAGACATTTACAAATGATGCACTGCAGGTTCATCTCTCTGACATCCTCCCCAGAATCCAGTCCATACAAGCACTGAAAAGTGTGGGGGCCAGTACACACCCCTGATGAACTCCAACAACAACTGGAAATAAGTCAGAGATGTTATCACCACATCTGACAGCACTCTCATTACCAGAGTATAGTTCAGATATCAGATTCCGAAATTGTGGCAGGACCCCACGAAGACAAAGAATCCTCCAGAGGGCATGCCGATTCAATGAATCAAAGGCTTTGTAGAGATCAACATGGGCGACAATACAAGCAGCCCCTGCCGAAACTCTCGTCTGCATTCGGTGAGGACATGAAGAACAAGGATATGGTCAATGGAATGTCCAACCAGCAATACAACAAGCTACAGCAACTCCTTGTGTTGGGCATAATGTCGACCTCCATTTCTGGATGGATACAATCTCAGACTTCGAGTCAGAAATGTTGACCAAATGCCCTGTAGTTTTAATTGTAATGCCGGATACCTTCCGCTCTAACTGCAGTACACCGAGGGATAGGTTTGGAGGAACGCAACGTGTAAATTCCCCTGCAAGCAGGATGAGAATCACTTGACCACGGGAGTTACGAGAATCACCCCCTCACTGATTCATCGCACATAGGCCTCCTTGTACACCCTTGGCACACGTACAGTTTTACGCCTCAGCTCTGCCATTCAGCCTGGCCCTGCAGCACTGGTCAATGGTATACAGTGTCCCTTGAGATAAAATTATTCTTTGCCCTCCGGTGAGTTCCAAGACAAACACCTGCAACATTAAGGACAGTGGTCTTGAAGGCACTCCACAACTCTTCAGGATTCCCCCAAGCACCCAGACCCCCCCCCCCAAATCTCCATTCAACCTATTTGGAAACTCCTCAGCTACCCTCTCATCCTTGAGCTTGGCAACATTCAGCCTTTTCGGGGATGGTACCATTCTCCCAGATTTAAGCTGCAACTTCAGAGTTGCTCCAACAAGCCTGTGATCGGTATTGAGGAAGTGAACACTCCCGTGGACCCTGCAGTTCTGGATCATCCTCCATCGACCATCAACGAGTAGATGGTCAATCTCCTTTGCCACACCACCAGCGTTGGCATACCTTGTCCAGCGATGAGCTTTTGGGCACTGAAACCATGAACCAGCCACCCAAAATCCATGACTTCTTGCAAAGTCAAGGAACTTTGTGCTGTTCTGGTTCACAGTTCTCGACCCATGGGGACCAACACGTCTCATAACCATACCGATCAGTTCCAGTCGTTGCATTGAAATCCCCCAAGACGAGAACATTGTCTCACCTGGGGTACTGATCAACCACAGTCTCAAGCATGGCAGAGAATGTGTCCTTCACGGTGAGATCACTCGCCTTCGTTGGAGCATATACAGAGACCAGAGATATGATACCCAAGGACTGACGACTCCTTAGTCTCATAATATGCTCGTCGACCGGTGTTACCTCAACTACCATTGGAATCAACTTAGTGGACACAGCTACAGCAAGTCGTTGGACATGGTAACCATCAGAGCGAGTGGACCAACAGTAGGTGCAACTACCCACCATGAGCTCTCTGCAATCCGGTCTCCGAACCTCAGAGAGTGCTGTTGAATGTTGCGCTCCAAAATGCCTTGTTAATCTTCTGATTTCATGATGCCATCCACACATTCAAGGCACCCAGTGCAAGAGGCAGCACAGCAATCTCAAAACATCACTGAACCTCCTCCATGTTTGACTGTAGGGAAGGTGTTATTTTCTTTGAAGGCTTCATTTTGTTCTCTGAAAACATAGAGATGAGGTGTTTTACCACAAAGCTCGAATTTGGTCATCTGTCCACAGGACATTCTCCCAGAAGGATTTTGGCTTGTTCAGATGTGTTTTGGCAAACTCCAGTTGGGCTTTCTTATGTCTCTCTCAGCAATGGTGTCCTCCTTTATCTCCTACCATAGAACCTCCTTTCGTTGAGTTGGCGACGGATGGTTTGAGTTGAAATGGTCGTACCTTGTGTCTGAAGGTCAGCTTGAATCTGTTTGGCAGTTGATCGAGGTGCTTTCTCCACCATTCGAACACTCCTTCGCTGCAATCGTTGACCAAGTTTTCTCTTGCGTCCACTCCCAGGGAGGTTGGCTGCAGTGCCATGGGCCTTAAACTTTCTGATAACATTGCGTACAGTGGATACAGGAGCGTCAAGGTCTCTGGAGATGACTTGTAGCCTTGAGATTGTCCATGCTTGGCTATAAAATTGTGTCTAACCTCCTCAGTCAATTCTCTGGTTTTCTTTCTTTTCTCGATGTTCATTGTGGGACATACAGTGACACAAAATAGAAGAATGACTCCTTTTATCTTGTCAAACTGGTTGAACAAGTAATTTTTATATTGCAGTCACCTGCAACTCACCATAGGTGAGTTCAATTCCAAGGTAAAGGAGAATCACCTGCTTGAAATCTAATTATTTCTCACAACTTCTAAAAGGTGCCAATAATATTGTCTGGGCCATGTTTGGGCATAATGTAACGACTATGGAAAAAATAACGATTCAAACAATTAAGAAAGGAAATTATGATACAAATCGGGGCCTCACTACATCAAAAATGTAACGTGAGTCACTGTGGAATTGCCCAGAGGAAGAAGGTAATCATTTTCATCGTCTGCCTGTCTGTCAGTAAAATAAAATTCGAAAATCATTCCATGTGGGAAACTAACTGTTTCTAATGACATCATGAAGGACACAAACACCAGGCACAAATAACTAATGTAACATGTAACACAAAGTGGTGTAAAAGATGCTGCAAAAGAAGAAGATGGTGTAAAAGATGCGGAAAACTTCCGGAAAAATGTTTCTTTCTGCGACCTATAAAACTTTTTTATTTCAATTGAATTATATATTTTAATATTGCAGAAAACAAAAAGCCTTTTTGAGACTTTGACTTCCCTGCAGTTTCAATTGCAATTTATACTTGAACACTGTAGAATACAAAAATGCCTTTCGACACTTCCAAAAACCTCCAGTTTTGCAGTACTTGGACAAAATATTACAACTTCTCGACCAATCATACATGATGAGCTCACTCTCTTTGCGTTGGGGATTATCGAGATTTGCACAAACTCCTGGCTTGTAGAAAATATAGATCATGCTTGGAG
>NC_140966.1:28954727-28985868 GCF_056783735.1 Eptatretus burgeri | reverse complement strand
CGCATTGTGGAAGCAAACAGCCTGCGATTGCTGGTGCTCCCAGCACCTCTTTCTGAGTCCGTCGAGTTATTTTGCGGTCCTTCAATATACTCAGGTATGTTTTACAACTTGGAGATTTACAGTTGTATAAAAACTTTCATTCTATATTTATAACATCGAAACTAGTTTTACGGATGAATATAGCCTTCACTTCCTGAAAGGGGGGGGGGGGGATAAAACAAAATGAAAGACGTGTGTAAATGTCACCCCTTGTCACCTCCATCACCCACCCCCCCACACACGCACACACTATCAACACAATTTCGAGGCATCATTCACTGTGTCGACTTTACTGAAGAAAAGATGAATAAAGAAAATTATGCTGAATGTGATGTCTGTAAAGGAAAATCGTGCAAAAATGTTTCCTTTAAATGGGGATTCATGGTCAGGTTTTCAGCCAAACCCGAGAAGGTGTTTGGTTGGACTCAAACTGGACCATACCCCAGAATATTTTGTGTTGTGTCCATTGAATGAGATTTCATTCAATGAAAAATATTCAAGGATAATGGAAGATATGATGTTTCGTAGCAAGAAGCGTTATTTTAAAACACTACATGTACAAATGTTACCCGATTTTCTTTATCTTCTTGGACCTTTCATTTTGACAGTGCAGCCTCATGAGTGTGCGAAAGTCTGAAGCCTCGGCCTTGCGTCAGGTGTGCTTGTATCTTCTTCATTTATTTGATATCTTTCGGATGTAAATGAACACTCGTTTTACTCTGCTCGTGTTACACATTATGTGCAGCAAATTTTTATCTCCCTGTGCCTGATATTTATTGTTATTTTAAAAAAAGTTTCTGTGCACCACCCTTGAGGCCCGGTTGCAAGTCACCGTCTACATTTTATGACTCTGTTATGAAAAATATTTTTTGAGTTGTTTTATCCTGAAAAATAGACCATAGTGAACACACAGTCATGTTAAAAGATTGGCCGTAAATCGTTCTTGTGAAGGGAGACAGACAAATACACACTGTGTTTTATATGGGTAAATTGATTTATTGATGAGTTTGCAATTTCAGAAATACAACATTCAGTTCAGTAAAGGTCAATATTCATAATGCTTTGGTGAACAGTTTGTGTGAATGGCGATTAAGGATGGTCGATATCTTGAAAGGGAGGTGGAGATGAAAATATGGAAATGATAAAATGAAAGGATGAATAAAATCAGCTGATATAATGATGGAGGTGTTGGATGAAGACAATCCTGTTGAAGAGCATTACGACAAGACAGAGAACATTCAAATGAATATGTGAGTTCTGGGACAACCCAATTTAACATTGAAGTCAATGGGGAATATGGAAAAACTATGTGATCACCCTCCAAAAATATCGTGTCAATTTCTCCCACTTTCAAGTAAGCCGGATGGATATTAATTCAATTACTTATTCACAAATATTAAGATGATATTTTATTATTTTATCAAGTAGGTATTTGTTGGTTGAATAATATAAATAATTCTCATCCTCAATAGCCACTCCAACACACAACCCACCCCGTGCACACCCTTCCATCCCTTCCTCACACAACCTCTCGATTGGAGTTCTGGTGTAAAAAGTGTTAAACATATTTATTGACTATATCCCACCACACTTCCAAATCGACAGCACCAAAATTAATTCCATAAAATTGTCTGAAAAGAAAATAATTAATTTCATCTCTGTTCCATTTTTCTTACTTGATTATTAATTAATATTCGAGCAAATACAACCTGTCACTTCAAGAGGGAGAGGGGTGAGAGAGAGAGAGAGAGAGAGAGAGAGAGAGAGAGAGAGAGAGAGAGAGAGAGAGAGAGAGAGAGAGAGAGAGAGAGAGAGAGAGAGAGAGAGAGAGAGAGATATTGGGGGGGGTGGGGTGAGGGTCGGGTGATGAGAAAGAGAGAGAGGAGGGAGGGAGAGACAAGGGTAGTGTGGGAGAGAGAGAGTGAGGAGAAAGCGGTGGGGGGAGGGGGGAGAGAAGAAAGAGGTTGGTAGGAGAGAGCAAACAAGGACAAATGTGTCCAAGAGCCTCGTCATTCCACCAGTCAATAAAGGTTTTGTCTTCACCAGAAGAAGAACAACAACAACAAGAAGAAGAACAACGCAGAGCTCTCTTAGAGCCAGCATTCGCAATGCAAGACGCGGCTAATAAGGCCAAAGCGCCGTGATATTAACCCCCCGGGGATCTTTGACTGGTCGAGGGTTAAACATGACCATCACCGCCGTGCCTCAACACAGAGCACCAATTCCTGTGTGTTTTGTATTTTCCGGCGATGGCCCCGCTTCACACAGGGGTGACAAAGGTTTCATTGGCTCATATTGTGTCCTCCTGAACTAGATAATATGGAGAACTGACTGAAGTACAACACAATGACTGCAGTCAGTCATCATGATGAGGGTCCTGTTCCTGCTGGAATCCCTCAACAACGTGCTGTTCCTGTTGTTGTTGCTGCTGCAGTCAGTCATCACAGCGAGGCTTCTGTTCCCATGGGAACCCCTCAACAATGTGCTGTTTCTGTTGTTGCTGCTGCAGTCAGTCATCACAGCGAGGCTTCTGCTTCTTTTGGGGGATTTTTTCATGATGTGTTATATTTTTGCATTTTGTATTAAAAAAAAAATTCTGTATTTTGTACAGGGTGTCCCAAAAGTCACGTCAGGATTTAGAAATGAAATAACATTTGTTTTTTAATAATTTATTATTATTTTTTGACCAAAAGAAAATTTACAAAATGGAGATAAATTTGCTTTATTTATGAAAAATGATGGAGCTTAGAGTTGTATAAAAGTTGCCTAAAAAGGCAACACATCTTGAGTTTAACGATTTTGTCACTTGGAAATACATTTTCTCTTGCGTTTGAGTGTGCCCATCTTCTTGGGAAGTCACATTCCCCTCGCTCACATCGTCGAGCTCAGTCACTCAGCCTTTCCTGTCCCGCAAGCCAGGTGGCTTCATTGTGGTTGTACAGCTTTGGACCTGGTCGAGGTTCCAGTAGGCCCGTAGGCCGATAGAAGATAAAGCTACCCATTGGGCTGCATGGCTGATTTTCAACAACCAATTTCTGGAACAGAGCAGATGGGCAAAATGGAATGACAATTCTCGTGAACATTTTGTCACTTGGAAAGACATTTTCTCTTGCGTCGAGTGTGCCTATCTTGGGAAGTCACATTCCCCTCGCTCACATCGTCGAGCTCAGTCACTAAGCCTTTCCTGTCCCGCAAGCCAGGTGGCTTCATTGTGGTTGTACAGCTTTGGACCTGGTCGAGGTTCCAGTAGGCCCGTAGGCCGATAGAAGATAAAGCCACCCGTTGGGCTGCACGGCTGATTTTCAACAACCAATTTCGGGAACAGAGCAGATGGACAAAATGGAATGACAATTCTCGTGAACATGAACACAATCATTACGTTGATTTATGGATTTCCAAGTTCTGTTTCTATCTCGTAAGAGTCGTAGGACTCAATTTCAAAACCTAAATAGGAGGATCAACTCTATTTTCGGCTTCACAGAGACGGGCTCTTGCGACAGCATTTTCCATAACAGCGGGCACTAACTCTGGCTGCAGCCCTCTAATTTCTGGACAGCTGTTGTCGTTGAGCTGCTGAATTGTATGGGGCTCATTGATGTATACATCCTCCTTTATTCCTGACCCATATTGCTGAAAACGTTGAATCAACCGATGAATCATGAAATCTGAAGGTGGTTTTCTGGCATTGAAGTGTCGGCAGTCTGCTCTTTGGGTGAGAATAATTGATCAAAGAAATTTAAAATAAAATTCCTCGATTTTGGTTCTTTGTTCAGGTGTGAATTTTCCATGGGTAATTTCCAAATGTTAATCCAAATTCTGAAATGAAAAAAAAACAAATTATTAAAAAACATAAATGTTATTTAATTTCTAAATCCCGAGTTGACTTTTGGGACACCCTGTATAAGTATTTATTTTTGTGTTTTGTATGTTGTTTTTTTTTTGTATTTTGTATAAGTAGTTTTTTGGGGGGGAAGGGTGGATTTTGGAGAGGTTTTTTTTTTTTGCATTTTGTATCAATAGTTCCCCCCCCCCCCGCAACCCCCCATTTTGTATCAATAGTTCCCCCACCCCCATTTTGTATCAATTGTTCCCCCACCCCCATTTTGTATCAATTGTTCCCCCACCCCCATTTTGTATCAATAGTTCCTCCACCCCCATTTTGCATCAATAGTTCCCCCCCACCCCCATTTTGTATGAATAGGTTTTTTTTTTTTTTGTATTTTGAATAAGTAGTTGTTTTTTTTTTGCATTTTGTACAAGTAGCTTCTTCTTATTCAAAAAGTAGCTTTCGGAAGAGCAAGTTGAGCGAATGGATCAGCCAAAACCATTACAAGGGTGTGTAATAGACAAATCCAAGAAGCCAAACACGCATGCATGTGGTGGGCAAGGTGGACAAGTTGCTGCTGGATATTTCCTGCTGACACCATGGTGTTTCTGGTCAAAATTCTAGCACTTTTGTTTGCTGCGTGCTTTTTTTGCTTCAATTGTTCAATGAAGAAGAGTTTTTCCTTTTTTTTTCATCAGCTGTTCTTGTTGCTGCTACAGCCGTTACTGTTCTTTCCAATTATGACACCACTCGGGTACATTCTGCTCACGTTCTTGCTGTTGATTCAGTTTCAAAGTCGATCAAGATCATGACATCAGCTGAAAGGGAAGGAGGAAAAAGTGAAAGATAACGTTGGAGTGTAAATGTGTTTGTACAGTCACAAAGTCACGCACGTTGGTCGCTGCAGCAAACACCGAGTGTTGATTGCTCCAGTTGCTTTCACAAGTGACAGACCTGAATGGCATTGATATTATATGGATTAGGGAGAAACCTCACCTGCCTGATGTATTCAATTGAATTATTAAAAACTCTTCACTCAGTATTATTAAGTTGTCATCATGATATTTTGAATAAGGAAGTGACAGATTGAAAAACTTGGACTCAAAAAGTGTGCAAATAATTAAATAATGTGATTCGAGTGTAAATGGTACCTGTCGTAAAGGAGATTGTTTTTTATTTGAAAATTTTTGGATCAGCTATTTGTAATAGTTTGATATTTCTTCTCATATTCCTGGAGCACTGAAATGTGGGAGCGAATGAATCAGGACCAAACATCGGATCTTCTTCTCCAGCAGGTATTACAATAACGTCTTCTGCACGCATCAACAAAAGGAAGTCAAAAACACCCAATTGCACTGTCATCAGAATCTCTGTCATTATCATGCCTTTCAACACAACACGGGAATGAAGAGAATAGCTACCTACGTATATTTACATCTCTCTCTCTCCTTTCCCTCTCCATCAAACCATGATGATCTGCTTTGTGGAAGGCAGCTCGAGTCATCCAAAGCTGATTGAAAGTGAGATTGTAAATATATGGTTTTTCAAACAATTAGTTTTCATGATCATCCAGGTGTACACAATGACTTCTGTAGGGATAAATTTATCGTCATGCCAGACTTCCACCAATTGGAAGATTTGTTTGGAGATTATCTGGTTTTGAGTGCGGTAAAATATTCGTCTGTTCTCAACACTTCTGACGCACAGAAAAATGGGACATGATGCAGGTGAAGAACATGAAGTTCAGACAAAGTTAGGAATCATGAGTTGTGCAAGGCAGGAATCTTGGCAACTTACGATCCAACCGACGTGATGATTTCAGATGAGGGAGTAGAGGACGGAATCCGCAATGCTTTTGAGCGGCCTTTGAAAAAAACAATAGAAATATGAAAGATTAAATGCATTGATATCTTCATCAGTTTGATAAGTCATTCAGGAAAGGGCACAAAAGCAAATTCACTGAAGGAACAGGTAATCGAGTAAAAACTGAATTTGGTTATTTCATTCAATTGAGGGGAGTTCCACTTCTTGTAATTTATCATTCATCGTGATGGCCATGCCAATTA
Organism: Eptatretus burgeri; assembly: GCF_056783735.1. Classification (NCBI taxonomy): domain Eukaryota; kingdom Metazoa; phylum Chordata; class Myxini; order Myxiniformes; family Myxinidae; genus Eptatretus; species Eptatretus burgeri. Next base: position 28,979,937 of record NC_140966.1, on the reverse strand, counting down.
GTTACCTTTTACTCCTAAATTTTAATTACAATTATCTCCAGAATTAAGGATCTCCTTCTTCATCAAAGGAAGTATTAACAAAAGAGTCTTGAGAAGATGAAGCACCAACATATCTTGCAACTTAACATATTGATCTTGGGGCTGGCTGTGTTTGCACCCAATATGTTCACACCAACTTATCCAAAGTATTGAAGAGTACTTACCTGTTGAATTTCCTGCATATGGTGCAGTGGCCCCTTGACAACACGCTGTTTCTATTGTTCTGTTTCTGCTGTTGCAAGCAATCATCATGATGAGGTTTCTGTTCCTGGTGGACCTTCTCAAAGACTTGCTGTTGTGGATGCTGCTGCCATTCTTGACGGTGAAGCTTGCATTCCTGGGGGAACCTCTGAAAACCATGCTGTTTTTGTTGTTGATGCTTCTGCCAATCCTGACAGTGAGGGTTCTGTTCCTGTGTGAACCCCTTAATAATGTGTTGTTTCTGTTGTTGCTGCTGCAGTAAGTCATCACAGTGAGGCTTCTGTTTCTTGTTGGGGTATTTTTTGTATTTTGTATCAATAGTTTTTTTTTTTGTATTCTGCATCAACAGTTTTTTTGTATTCTCCATCAACAGTTTTTTTTTTTGTATTCTGCATCAACAGTTTTTTGTTGTTGTATTTTGTATGTCGTTTTTTATTGTATGTGTATTTTTGGGGGGGATTTTGTATCAGTAGTTTTTTTGGGAGGGGCATTTTGTATCGTTTTGGGTTTTTGGGGGAATTTTGTATCAATAGTTTTTTGTTTTATTTTGTATCAGTAATTTTTTTGTCTGAAATTTTTGTTGGGGAGGGGGAATTTGTGTGGTTTTTTTTTGTTTTTGTTTTTTTGGAATTTGTGTCGTTTTTGTTTTTTTTTTTTGCTTTTTGGGGGAATTTGTGTTTTTTTTTTTTTCATTTTGTACAAGTAGCTTCTTGTTATTCAAAAAGTAGCTTCCAGAAGAGCTCGTGGAGCGAATGGATCAGAATGTAATCGACAAATCCAGGAAGCCAAACACGCATGCATGTGGTGGGCAAGTTGGACGACTTGCTGCTGCATGTATCCTGCTGACACAAAGGTGTCTGCTTCAACTGTTCTATGAAGAAGAGTTTTCTTTTTATTTCATCAGCTGTTCTTATTGCTGCTTCAGCCATTGCTCTTCTTTCCAATTGTGACACCACTCAGTGACATTCTGCTCATGTTGTTCCTGTTGATTCAGTTTCAAAGTCGATCAAGAAGATGACAACAGCTGAAAGGGAAGGAGGAAAGAGTGAAAGATAACGTTGGAGTGTAAATATGTTTGTACAAAGTCACGCACGTTGGTAGCTGCAGCAAACACCGAGGGTTGATTGCTCCAGTTCCCTTCACGTGTGACAGATGTGAATGGCATTGATTATATAGATTAGGGAGAGACCTCACCTGCCTGATGTATTCACTTGAATTATTAAAAACTCTTCACTCAGTATTATTAAGTTCTCACTATGATATTTTGAATAAGGAAGTGACAGATTGAATAACTTGGACACACAAAGTGTGCAAATAATTACATAATGTCATTTGAGTGTTAATGGTACCTGTCGTTCTGGAGATTGGTTTTCATTTCAAAAATTTTGGATCAGCCATTTGAAATAGTTTGATATTTCTTCTCATATTCTTGGAGCACTTAAACGTGGGAGCGAGTGGATCAGGTCCAAACATTGCATCTTCTTCTCCAGCAGGTATTACAATAACGTCTTCTGCACACAACAAAAGGAAGTCAAAAATACTCAACAGCACTATCATCATAATCTCTGTCATCATACCTTTCAACACAACACCGGAACGAATAGAAAAGGAGGAGAGGAGATTGGGACGATACTCTGTACATAGCGTTGATGCTGCTTAAGCAGTCTCCTTGGCAATTGGGCACAATCCTTGATCGGTCGCCACTCCGACACAGTATACCAGCATGCTGGCACTCATTTTGCCGACCTCGGAAGGATGACAGGCCGCGTTAACCTCACCTGGTATTAATTCAACAGCTTAGCAGGATTTGAACTCAGGATTCGAGGATCCAAAGACGACCACCCCAACCATTAAGCCAACATCAGGCATCGAATGAATAGAATTTCCACCAATTTACATCTCTCTCCTTTCCCGCTCCATCGAACCATGATGATTTGCTTTGTGGAAGGCAGCTCGAGTCATCCCAAGCTGATTGAAAGTGAGATTGTAAATATATGGTTTTTCAAACAATCAGTCTTTATGATCATCCTTGTGTACACAATGCCTTCCGTATAGATAAATTAATAGTCATGCCAGACTTCAACCAATTTTAAGATTTGTTTGGAGCTTATCTGGTTTTGAGTGCATTAAAATATTCGTCTGTTCTCAACACTTCTGACGTACAGAAAAATGGGACACGATGCAGGTGAAGAACATGTAGTTCAGACAAAGTTAGGAATGATTAGTAATGCAAGGCAGGAATCTTGGCAACTTACGATCCAACCGACGTGATGATTTCAGATGAGGGGGTGGAGGAGGGAATCCACAACGCTTGCGAGGTGCCTTTGAAAAAACACAATGGAAATATGAAAGATTAAATATATTGATATCTTCTTCAGTTTGATAACTCATTCAGGAAAGGGCACAAAAGCAAATGCACTGAAGGTACAGGTAATCGAGGAAAAGGTGAATTTGGTTATTTCATTCAATTGAGGGGAGTTCCACTTCCTGTTATTTATCCTGCATGGTGATGGCCATGCCAATTAGTTACCTTTTCCTCCAAAATTATAATTACAATCATCTCCAGAATTAAGGATCTCCTTCTTCATCAAAGGAAGTATCAACAACAGAGTCTTGAGAAGATGAAGCACCAACATATCTTGCAACTTAACATATTGATCTTGGAGCGAGTTGTGTTTGCACCCAATATGGTGACCCCAACTTTTTCAAAGTATTGAAGAGTGCTTACCTGTTGAATTTCTTGCAGATGGTGCAGTGGCACCTCGACAACATGCGGTTTCTCTTGTTCCTTTTTCTGCTGTTGCAAGCAATCATCATGGTGAGGTTTCTGTTCCAGGTGGAACTTCTCAAAGACTTGCTGTTGTGGATGCTGCCGCCAGTCATTACGGTGAGGCTTGAATTCCTGGTGGAACCTCTGAAAACCGTGATGTTGTTGTTGTCGATGCTGTTGCCAGTCATTATGGTGAGGCCTGAATTCCTGTTGGAACATCTGAAAACTGTGCTGTTTTTGTTTTTGATGCTGCTGCCAGTCATAATGATAAGGCTTGTGTTCCTGGTGACGCTCCTCAAAACTGTCCTGTTTTTGTTTTTGATGCTGCCACCAGTGATTACGGTGAGGCTTCTGTCCCTGATAGAAGCTCTCAAAACCATGCTGTTCTCCCTGTTCTTGCTGTCTCTGTTCTTCTCTCTGTTCTTGCCATCTCTGTTCTCGCCGTCTCTGGACTTCTTCCTGTCCTCGCTGTCTCTGTTCCTCCTGTTCTCGTCGTCTCTGTTCTTCTTGCGGTTCTCTCCTCTGTTCTTCTGGCTGTTGTCTCCATTGTGCATTTCTTTTAATTTCCAACTTTTTCTCTCTTTGCTTTTGTAATTTTTGCTTTCTCTTTTCTTCCCTTCTTTCCTTCAAATCTTCTTCTATTTTCCACAGTTCTTCCAGTTCTCGCCGTCTCTGTTCTTCTACCTGTTCTCGCCGTCTCTGTTCTTCTCCCTGTTGTCCCTGTCTCTGTTCTTCATCCCGTTCTATCCATCTCTGTTGTTCTTCCTGTTCTTGCTGTCTCTGTTCTTCTTCCTGTTCTCGCTGTCTCTGTTCTTCTTCCTGTTCTTGCTGTCTCTGTTCTTCTTCCTGTTCTCGCTGTCTCTGAGCTTCTTCCTGTTCTCGCTGTCTCTGTTCTTCTTCCTGCTCTCGCTGTCTCTGTTCGCGCTGTCTCTGTTCTTCTTCCTGTTCTCGCTGTCTCTGTTCTCGTCGTCTGTGTTCTTCTCCCTGTTCTCGTCGTCTCTGTCCTTGCTGTTCTCTCCTCTGTACTTCTTGCTGTTGTCTCCATTGTGTATTTCTATTAATTTCCTCCTTTTTCTCTCTTTGCTTTTGTAATTTTTGCTTTCTCTTTTCTTTCCTTCTTTCCTTCAAATCTTCTTCTATTTTCCACAGTTCTTCCAGTTCTCGCCGTCTCTGTTCTTCTACCTGTTCTCGCTGCCTCTGTTCTTCCTGTTCTCGCTGTCTCTGTTTTTCTTCTTCCTGTTCTCGCTGTCTCTGTCCTTCCTGCTCTTGCCGTCTCTGTTCTTCCACCTGTTCTCGCTGTCTCTGTTCTTCTTCCTGTTCTCGCTGTCTCTGTTCTTCTACTTCCTGTTCTCGCTGTCTCTGTTTTTCTTCTTCCTGTTCTCGCTTTCTCTGTTCTTCTTGCTGCTCTCGCTGTCTCTGTTCTTCCTGTTCTCGCTGTCTCTGTTCTTCTTCCTGTTCTCGCTGTCTCTGTTCTTGTCGTCTCTGTTCTTCTTCCTGTTCTCTCCTCTGTTGTTCTTGCTGTTGGCGCCATTGTGTATTTCTTTTCATTTCCAACTTTTTCTCTCTTTGCTTTTGTAATTTTTGCTTTCTCTTTTCTTCCCTTCTTTCCTTCAAATCTTCTTCGATTTTCCACAGTTCTTCCAGTTCTCGCCGTCTCTGTTCTTCTACCTGTTCTCGCCGTCTCTGTTCTTCTTTATGTTGTCCCTGTCTCTGTTCTTCATCCGGTTCTATCCATCCCTGTTGTTCTTCCTGTTCTTGTTGTCTCTGTTGTTCTTCCTGTTCTCGCTGTCTCTGTTCTTCTTCCTGTTCTCGCTGTCTCTGTTCTTCTTCCTGTTCTCGCTGTCTCTGTTCTTCTTCCTGTTCTCGCTGTCTCTGTTCTTCTTCCTGTTCTCGCTGTCTCTGTTCTTCTTCCTGTTCTCGCTGTCTCTGTTCTTCTTCCTGTTCTCGCTGTCTCTGTTCTTCTTCCTGTTCTCGCTGTCTCTGTTCTTCTTCCTGTTCTCGCTGTCTCTGTTCTTCTTCCTGTTCTCGCTGTCTCTGTTCTTGTCGTCTCTCTTCTTCTACCTGTTCTCTCCTCTGTTCTTCTTGCTGTTGTCTCCATTGTGTGTTTCTTTTAATTTCCTCCTTTTTCTCTTTTTGCTTTTGTAATTTTTGCTTTCTCTTTTCTTTCCTTCTTTCCTTCAAATCTTCTTCTATTTTCCATAGTTCTTCCAGTTCTCGCTGTCTCTGTTCTTCCTGTTCTCGCTGTCTCTGTTCTTCCTGTTCTCGCTGTCTCTGTTCTTCCTGTTCTCGCTGTCTCTGTTCTTCTTCCTGTTCTCGCTGTCTCTGTTCTTCCTGTTCTCGCTGTCTCTGTTCTTCCAGTTCTCGCTGTCTCTGTTCTTCCAGTTCTCGCTGTCTCTGTTCTTCCTGTTCTCGCTGTCTCTGTTCTTCCTGTTCTCGCTGTCTCTGTTCTTCTTCCTGTTCTCGCTGTCTCTTTTCTTCCTGTTCTCGCTGTCTCTTTTCTTCCTGTTCTCGCTGTCTCTTTTCTTCCTGTTCTCGCTGTCTCTTTTCTTCCTGTTCTCGCTGTCTCTGTTCTTCCTGTTCTCGCTGTCTCTGTTCTTCCAGTTCTCGCTGTCTCTGTTCTTCCAGTTCTCGCTGTCTCTGTTCTTCTTCCTGTTCTCGCTGTCTCTGTTCTTCCTGTTCTCGCTGTCTCTGTTCTTCTTCCTGTTCTCGCTGTCTCTGTTCTTCTTCCTGTTCTCGCTGTCTCTGTTCTTCTTCCTGTTCTCGCTGTCTCTGTTCTTCCTGTTCTCGCTGTCTCTGTTCTTGTCGTCTCTCTTCTTCTTCCTGTTCTCTCCTCTGTTCTTCTTGCTTTTGTCTCCATTGTGTGTTTCTTTTAATTTCCTCCTTTTTCTCTTTTTGCTTTTGTAATTTTTGCTTTCTCTTTTCTTTCCTTCTTTCCTTCAAATCTTCTTCTATTTTCCATAGTTCTTCCAGTTCTCGCTGTCTCTGTTCTTCCTGTTCTCGCTGTCTCTGTTCTTCTTCCTGTTCTCGCTGTCTCTGTTCTTCCTGTTCTCGCTGTCTCTGTTCTTCCTGTTCTCGCTGTCTCTGTTCTTCCTGTTCTCGCTGTCTCTGTTCTTCCTGTTCTCGCTGTCTCTGTTCTTCCTGTTCTCGCTGTCTCTGTTCTTCCTGTTCTCGCTGTCTCTGTTCTTCCTGTTCTCGCTGTCTCTGTTCTTCCTGTTCTCGCTGTCTCTGTTCTTCCTGTTCTCGCTGTCTCTGTTCTTCCTGTTCTCGCTGTCTCTGTTCTTCCTGTTCTCGCTGTCTCTGTTCTTCCAGTTCTCGCTGTCTCTGTTCTTCCTGTTCTCGCTGTCTCTGTTCTTCTTCCTGTTCTCGCTGTCTCTGTTCTTCTTCCTGTTCTCGCTGTCTCTGTTCTTCTTCCTGTTCTCGCTGTCTCTGTTCTTCTTCCTGTTCTCGCTGTCTCTGTTCTTCTTCCTGTTCTCGCTGTCTCTGTTCTTCTTCCTGTTCTCGCTGTCTCTGTTCTTCTTCCTGTTCTCGCTGTCTCTGTTCTTCTTCCTGTTCTCGCTGTCTCTGTTCTTCTTCCTGTTCTCGCTGTCTCTGTTCTTCTTCCTGTTCTCGCTGTCTCTGTTCTTCTTCCTGTTCTCGCTGTCTCTGTTCTTCTTCCTGTTCTCGCTGTCTATGTTCTTCTTCCTGTTCTCGCTGTCTCTGTTCTTCTTCCTGTTCTCGCTGTCTCTGTTCTTCTTCCTGTTCTCGCTGTCTCTGTTCTTCTTCCTGTTCTCGCTGTCTCTGTTCTTCTTCCTGTTCTGGCTGTCTCTGTTCTTCTTCCTGTTCTCGCTGTCTCTGTTCTTCTTCCTGTTCTCGCTGTCTCTGTTCTTCTTCCTGTTCTCGCTGTCTCTCTTCTTCCTGTTCTCGCTGTCTCTCTTCTTCCTGTTCTCGCTGTCTCTGTTCTTCTTCTTGTTCTCGCTGTCTCTGTTCTTCTTCCTGTTCTCGCTGTCTATGTTCTTCTTCCTGTTCTCGCTGTCTCTGTTCTTCTTCCTGTTCTCGCTGTCTCTCTTCTTCCTGTTCTCGCTGTCTCTCTTCTTCCTGTTCTCGCTGTCTCTGTTCTTCTTCCTGTTCTCGATGTCTCTGTTCTTCTTCCTGTTCTCGCTGTGTCTGTTCTTCCTGTTCTCGCTGTCTCTGTTCTTGTCCTTTCTGTTCATCTTGCTGTTGTCTCCGTTGTGTATTTCTTTTCATTTCCTCCTTTTTCTCTCTTTTCCTATGTAATTTTTGCTTTCTCTTTTCCTTCCTTCTTTTCTTCAAATCTTCTTCTATTTTCCATCGTTCTTCCAGTTCTCGCCATCTCTGTTCTTTCTGATCTCCCTGTCTCTGTGCTTCTTCCTGTTCTCGCTGTCTCTGTTCTTCTTCCTGCTCTCGCTGTCTCTGTTCTTCTTCCTGCTCTCGCTGTCTCTGTTCTTCTACCTGGTCTCTCTGTCTCTTTTCTTCTGCCTGGTCTCGCTGTCTCTGTTCTTCTTCTTCCTGTTCTCGCTGTCTCTGTTGTACTTCTTCCTGTTCTCGCGGTCTCTGTTGTACTTCTTCCTGTTCTCGCTGTCTATGTTCTTCTTCTTTCTGTTCTCGTTGTCTCTGTTCTTCTTCCTGTTCTTGCTGTCTCTGTTCCTCTTCCTGTTCTCGCTGTCCCTGTTGTACTTCTTCCTGTTCTCGCTGTCTCTGTTCTTCCTGTTCTCGCTGTCTCTGTTCTTCCTGTTCTCGCTGTCTCTGTTCTTCCTGTTCTCGCTGTCTCTGTTCTTCCTGTTCTCGCTGTCTCTGTTCCTCTTCCTGTTCTCGCTGTCCATGTTGTACTTCTTCCTGTTCTCGCTGTCTTTGTTCTTCTTCCTGTTCTCGCTGTCTCTGTTCTTCCTGTTCTCGCTGTCTCTGTTCTTCTTCCTGTTCTCGCTGTCTCTTTTCTTCTTCCTGTTCTCGCTGTCTCTGTTCATCTTCCTGTTCTCGCTGTCTCTGTTCTTCTTCCTGTTCTCGCTGTCTCTGTTCTTCTTCCTGTTCTCGCTGTCTCTTTTCTTCTTCCTGTTCTCGCTGTCTCTGTTCTTCTTCCTGTTCTCGCTGTCTCTGTTCTTCTTCCTGTTCTCGCTGTCTCTGTTCTTCTTCCTGTTCTCGCTGTCTCTGTTCTTCTTCCTGTTCTCGCTGTCTCTCTTCTTCCTGTTCTCGCTGTCTCTGTTCTTCCTGTTCTCGCTGTCTCTGTTCTTCTTCCTGTTCTCGCTGTCTCTGTTCTTCCAGTTGTAGCTGTCTCTGTTCTTCTTCCTGTTCTCGCTGTCTCTGTTGTTCTTCCTGTTCTCGCTGTCTTTCTTCTTCTTCCAGTTCTCGCTGTCTCTGTTCTTCCAGTTCTTGCTGTCTCTGTTCTTCTTCCTGTTCTCGCTGTCTCTGTTCTTCTTCCTGTTCTCGCTGTCTCTGTTCTTCTTCCTGTTCTCGCTGTTTCTGTTCTTCTTCCTGTTCTCGCTGTCTCTGTTCTTCTTCCTGTTCTCGCTGTCTCTGTTCTTCTTCCTGTTCTCGCTGTCTCTGTTCTACTTCCTGTTCTCGCTGTCTCTGTTCTTCCTGTTCTCGCTGTCTCTGTTCTTCCTGTTCTCGCTGTCTCTGTTCTTCCTGTTCTCGCTGTCTCTTTTCTTCTTCCTGTTCTCGCTGTCTCTGTTCTTCTTCCTGTTGTCGCTGTCTCTGTTCTTCTTCCTGTTGTCGCTGTCTCTGTTCTTCTTCCTGTTCTCGCTGTCTCTGTTCTTCTTCCTGTTCTCGCTGTCTCTGTTCTTCCTGTTCTCGCTTTCTCCGTTCTTCCTGTTCTCGCTGTCTCTGTTCTTCCTGTTCTCGCTGTATCTGTTGTTCCTTTATTTTGGTTTCCTCATTGCCTTCTGTTTGCTTTTGTAATTCTTCCTTTTGCTTTGCTTTCTTTCTTTGCCTTCGTGCTCGTTGTTTTTTGTGACACAGCTCTTCTTGTTCTCTTTGCTCTTCATCATTTTTCCTCTGCATTTCTGTTTTCATTTCATCTTCCATTTCTCTTTTTCTCTGTTGTTCTTCCTCAATTTTTTCTGGTTTTCTTTCTGTTTTGTCCATACATCCTCATATCTTTGTTTCACTTCTTTGTCATGCAATGCTTGCTCTTGGAGCTGAGCTAATTGCTGATCCCCATCTCCATTTAATTCCTGCATCTGTACCACTTCCTTTTGTTGAACGTCCTTCAGCAATGGCTGTTCTGTCGTTACCTTTTTTGTCTGTTCATCTTTCTGGCTACATCGCAAACTGCAATAAATAAAGAGAATGCTTGTCAGTTCAAGAAAAATGCATGATTTTGGAAAAGACAAAAAGCATATTCCACACATGTTGCATTGTTACATGAAATAAAACATCGATCGTGCACGTTTAACCTAAACAGGGTTAAAAGGATGGATGTGGAATGATGAAATCAAAACATAAAACAGGAAAATACTTCATTGAGGAACAAAAAAGGAAGAAGACTTTGTTCAGATGAAAAGGTGTGGAAGAAGAAGTAAACCTAATCTGATCTCCCTTTGAGAGGCTCAAACTACATTTGAGTGGTTAAAGTTTTCACCACAATAACAATCCCAGACTATAATTTCACATGAAGCCAAAAAAAAATTATCTGAAAGCAATGGGTCTATTCATAGGGGTGGTAGGATGGCCTGGAGGTCTGCATCCTCACCTTTAAGCCGCCTCACCTGGGTTTGAATCCTGATCAAGTTATAAACTGTCATCTCGGTGTTTCATGTGCACGGTCATGCATCAATGTGTATGCTGTCCTTTAGATGAACGTTATGCTGACATGTATCTGAAACTGCTTGTCCCTTAAATCCTTTGTTGATGTTCTTTTCTTTTTAATGTCCTAAATTTGCTTCTCGAGGGAATTCGGCCTCGCAACGTCATGAAGGCATGAGTTTTGGTGCTGGAATGCAGGTTTTGGCGGAAAGGTGAGTGATGGAGATTTTCCCTGCAGATTCGAGGGCGAGTCAAGAGGCTCAAAGAGGGGATCCCCTTGATTAGTGGCCAAACTACCAAGAGGTACCGTTGGGGCAATGCCGAGCGATGCCACAGGGTGGGCATGCACTGAAGGGATAAATATGGGTGCAAAAGGAAGCCGGGATGAGATGTGCCTTGGTTCACACTGTGGGTTTTCTCTTTTTGCACAGTCGAAACAGCAGACACATCCTGTTGCTTCAGCGCTTTCCCGACCGAAGCCTGTAGTCCCTCCTGTAATTTTTGAGGTCCTGTCTTCAGCTCTCCTCCACCATGCCTGCTTGCGTGTGAATGGTCCTCAGCACAAGATTGGACTTGTTCCCCACTGAACCACATGTTTTCCTTTGGGATTTGCTTTGCTCAATCGAGCACATCTACGATATCTCGTCTTATTCAGCCAAGGCCAAATGAAGCGAGGTCGAGGTTTGTTCCTGATACCTGAAACACCCAACAACCCACGCCTCGAGAAAACAGACTTTTTGTCATACTGCCTGCATTTTCCATCCAACCATCATGTGACTTTGATTTTAAAATATTATCCATAGGTCTGTGCTCTTATGTTGAAAGTTTTGTGTCTAATTTAAAATCGAATAAAGGTGAAAAAGTGAGGATGGAAGAAAAAAAAACATGAGGGCTTCAACCGACATTCCCCAACATGGTAAGCGATAGTTGTGAATGCCGATTTCTATCTATTATTAACTACACCAACTAATTTGACAGGAAAAGAGGGATGGGCAGTACCATGCCTTTCAATCAGCCTGTTGGGTTCAGCCAGTGGGCCAATCACACCTGTATGATTATGGGTGTGGTTCACGGTGGCATGTGATCACTGCCCATCACATAACAATAACACTGTTTAATGCAAATTGTTTTCACACACCTGACAAGATATTTCATTGCACAATCCAAACAAAATCTTGAGCATGTAAATATTTATTTTTAAAGTCCAGAAACAGGATATAAAAATATTTTCCAAATGTAAAAAGGTGAAGGGTTGGTCTACCAAAAACTATGTAAATAAGACAGACATGGTCACAATAAATTATCATGTGAAAACATCACTACATCTTTCTGCATCCATTTGCAATGATAGACTGCATGGTGATAGTTTTTATGAATGAATTTTACCAGTGAAACATTAAATCATACACACAAACACACACACACACACACACACACACACACACACACACACACACACACACACACACACACACACACACACACACACACACGTGTTTGCGGTGATTACGAACTCAATAACTCAAATTGAGAGAGTGAGTGTCTTTTGAACGGACAACCATTATTCAAAGAAAGATGTTGGGATGGTTTCACGTGATAATTTATTGTAACCATCCCTACCTTGTTGACATACTTTTTGGCATTCCATCAATTCATCACTCCTAAAACTTCATTTTCTTTCAAACCTCATTCGCAAATCTTTATTATCCTTCAAACATCATTCCCAAACCTTCATTTTTCAACTCCAGATTCAAAACTTGTTCTCAAACCCTCATTTTACGACAGCTGTAGTCGAACCGCCATCGCAAAACCCTTAATTTCCAACACCTGTGCTCGAATCCCCATTCTAATGCTTCATTTTCAAATACACATTCTCAACTGCAGCTCATGAAACTAATCGAGGCGATGGGATTCATGCCGGAGCAGGTATTTAACACCGAGAAGACGGGATTATTCTGGAAGAGGATGCCAGACCCTCATACCTTCCAAGCAAGAAATATTGGGATGAAAGGTAGGGTGGTTAAGCATCGTGCTACCCTTCCCTTCTCCATTGTGACAATGCTACAGGTGACTTCATCGTAAAGCTAATGCTGCTTTTCCAATCACTGATTCGCTTCCACACTCACCATTCCCTCTAATTGTCAGGTCAGGCCAGATCAGATCTGTGACTTGCTGCAGGTATCATCTAAACCTGTACTAACCTGTTCCATGGTCGGGTTGTCGGCAACTAAACCGTCTCCCCCACCATGCTTCCTGGTGAGGAGGGTGTTTGGATATGGACGCCCAGCAGGATTAAAAACAAAATCTGTCAAAGGGCGGAGGTCCTTGTGAGCCAACGCCATCCATAGCTCGTGCCCAACTGTGCTGCGGACGTCCTCCTGCAGTTGGGTTACTTCTTATTCGGGTGAGCTTGATGGCAGGAATTGCACTCCGGCCACTGTAAAACCCTTCATTCCACAAAACATTCTCAAAGCATAAAAAAATCTGAAAACACACTCCAAGGGAATACCTACTGTGCAGCTTCCCTTCGCAGTTGATGGTTACCATGCCAAAGGAGTTGATGTAGATGTGTCCAATAAGCTGATTCCAATGATAATTAATCGAGGTAACACCGGTCAATGAGCGTATTATGAAACTCAGGATTCGTCACTCCTTGGGTGTCATTTCCCTGGTCTCTGTATCTGCTCTGACTGAGGCGAGTGATCTCACCGTGAAAGACATTCTATGCCATGCTCGAGTCTGAGCTTGATCAATGCCCCAGGCAAGATACACTTCTAGTCTTGGGGGATTTCAATGCATCGTCTGGAACTGATAGGGATGGTTATGAGACGTGTCTTGGTCCCCATTGGTCAGGAACTATGAAGCAGAATAGCACAAAGTTCCTTAACTTTGCAAGAAGTCATGGATTTAGGGTGGCTGGTTCACGGTTTCAGAGCTCACAAGCTCATCGCTGGACTTGGTATTCCAACACTGGCGGTGTGGCAAAGGAGATTGACCATGTGTTCGTTGATCGCTGGAGGATGATCCAGAACTGCAGGGTCTACCAGAGTGCTGAGTTCCTCAATACTGACCACCGTATTGTTGTCGCAACTCTTAAGTTGCACCTTAAATCCAGGAGAATGGCACTGTCCCTGTCTCTGCTGGATGTTGGCAAGCTCAAGGATGAGAGGGAAGCTGAGGAGTTTGCGAACAGGCTGAGTGGATATTTGGGGGGACTGGGTGCATTGGGAGATCCTGAAGAGTTGTGGAGAGCCTTCAAGACCACCATCCTTGATGTTGCCGGTGGATGTCTTGGAATTCTCCGTGGGGCGAAGAAGAATTTTCTCTCTCAAGGGATACTGGATACTATTGCCAAGAGTCACAGGGTCAGGTTGAATGATGGAGGTGAGCTGTTCAGGGAATTGAGCATAAATCTGGATGTGTGCTGAAGGTGGGCAAAGAAGGCTGATGTGCGAGTAATCTGGAGGAGTAGAGCATCATCTGTGGTCATTGTATTCTTGTCCTGCTTACAGGGGAATTCACGCATTGCATTCCTCAAAGCCCATCTCTCGGTGTACTGCAGTTCGAGCGGAGGGTGGTGGGCTCTTGACAGAGGAAAACAAAGTGAAGGCGCGCTGAGCCAGTTACTTTGAGCAGCTGTGCCAGGCTGATCTACCAGCTGTTGAGTTAGATGTAATGGGTGTTACTATCCCTGTTGCTGACCCTCCAATCAACTGTGATCCACCTCCGCATGTGGAAACACAGGCTGCGATGAACCAGTTGAAATGGGGTAAAGCTCTTGGGATATGTGGCATCCATGCTGAACTTCTCAAGGTTGGTGGAAATGCTGTGCCCACGTCATTGCATGGAGTTCTGTGCTCTGGCAAGAACACAGGCATCATCCCAACTGACTCGAAGAGGGGCCTTTTTATCCCTCTCGAGAATGGGAAGGGTGATCGCCAGGACTGCAACAACTCCCAATGGGTGATGCTGCTCTCATTGCCGAGCAAGGTCTTCACTCGGATTGTTCTTGATAGGGTTAGCCACCATCTGCTTGAGCAGCAGCGCGTGGAGCATCAGGCTTTACACCAGAGGTCAACGATTGAATATAACCTTGCCCTTCGGTATACAAATATATCTACATATAAACATACATACATACATATATATTTATACATATATCCATATATATTTATATCGAAAAATGCATATTCAGAAATATATATATATATATATGTATGTATATATATATATATATGCATGTATATATGTATATACATATACATACACAACATCAAGAGAGCAACTCAGTTTGCGATGGAGGGCAGCTTGGTGCTGTGAGGTGACACGGAGATGAGGGGTTGCATTTTCCACCTCACCAGACCACGAAAGAGCGTGGGATCAATACCACCATTGTGGTATTGATTTCCAACATGGCTGCCACACCACATGACGCATGACATCATTATCATTGAAACATTCCACATGAGTAAGCTCACCGATTTCAAAATTTAGGGTCAATCTGGTAAGTGGTTGCAGAGAAAATGAATTTAAAAGGGAATAAACCCGGAAAATGCTGGAGTAATAATAATAAAAATAATGCGCAGGAATAAACAGAAGGAAAACAATGGATTACCCAGGCTGAAAGGCTGGGGAACCCGAATAATAAGAATGACAAACGGCTAGTTTTGAGTCTCATTTTTATCATTCAGCAATGATGTCGCATGTTTTAATGAGTGTTCATGGATGGGGACAGATTACTGGTTGGTAATTTATAGGCATATAAGTGATGCATTGGTGGAATGTCTTGAGGATTTATGTTGGATCGAGCCAATGGAGTGTCTGGGCCATCCTTACATCAGATGTCGCCTGACATACTAGGCCTACTTCCACCAAGTTTGGTAAAAATACCATCACTGGTTTAACACAAGTTAGAGCGGTAACAGGATTTTTACTGAGCGGGACCTCTGACCTCTTCACCCCATTATCAAACTAGTTCATCTTTGCATTATTGTACATACCTGTACCAAGTTTGACTCAGCTTCAGCCTTTAGCTATTTTCAAGTCATTGCGGCAATGAAAACCTATCATGGACACATGGACGGACGGACAAACCAAAACAAATAATTCCTCCGGCAACTTCCTCAGCCTCCTCGAAGTTCCTTGTGTTGGCTGGCATTATTGATGGTATTATTCTGATACATATTGTGTAAAGCAGTTGTTATCATGCTTTATTGTGGATTAAATGTCAACAAAGGAAGATGAACATTTTCATACGTCTTGTTTGAAGTGGTATTCCATGTATCGCATCCCTCCTGACGCTGGTCACTTGCACTTCTTTTCGAGACATTATTATTGCCTTTAATCTTCTCTTCTTCTTTAACTACCCCAACAACCCCTTCCTTCTTATGAGGTTGGCCAGTGGGAATGGCTGTGGTCGAACTCTTTCACAAAACTTTTATGGCCAATCCTTTTGTTCTCTGGTCGGAATTAGTAAGTTGTTCAGGGAACCGGCGATAACTCGCCACCTCTTTGAAATAGGCATGATAGGATCTTTAACGTCCACGAAATCCCCCAATGCGAGCTGATGGTCCTATAGCTTCACCCTTCAGTCGGTCGGCGAGCACATTGATACCTCGACTTTCATTCAAAAACATCAGGATAACCATTAATATCCGGATCAAGATTGCAACCTCAGCTAAACAACTCAGTACAAACACTTCATAGCATTCCCCCAGCCATGAAACCAATAATTAATCTTTGGTACAGAAAATAATTAAGGAGCAAAACGTGATCAACATACGACAGGGTTAGTTTTCATTTCGTTGAAGGAATACGATTTCCATTGCTAGTACATTTCATGTCACGACATTCCGAAGGGATATTGTATCTTACTCACACGACATGTTCATCGTCAGTACGACTTTTCCCCTTCTTGTCATGTTTGCCGAACTTTTTCCTATGTTGAAAAAGATTGAAAAGTCAATATCTTGCACATTTGTTGAGGTAGATATTTCCAAACACAAGTTAAAAACAAAAAAGTGAAGAAGGGGAAAATAAAATTATTTACTTGAGACGTTTCCAAAAAGTGGATTTCTTTGGAGGGGTGGATGATAATGACTGGTCCACATTGGTCGGCTGGTTCAGAGCAACATCATGTGAACCAGGAGACACGATTATGCTTGCTTCCCTGAAAAAGAAGTTATCGTAAATCCACAACTTCGTACACATATGCCAAACTGGATATCATATATTTTCTCCATTTCAAGAACTGACACTGCAATGCCCCCTCCAGCAAACATCACATAAAATAAAACGATATCAGGAAAAACGTACAAAAAAAAAACACCAAAATAAAAGGACATGGGAAGGGTCTTTTCAAATCATCTCGCTTTGCCTCTCCAAGCATGATCTATATTTTCTACAAGCCAGGAGTTTGTGCAAATCTCGATAATCCCCAACGCAAAGAGAGTGAGCTCATCATGTATGATTGGTCGAGATGTTGTAATATTTTGTCCAAGTACTGCAAAACTGGAGGTTTTTGGAAGTGTCGAAAGGCATTTTTGTATTCTACAGTGTTCAAGTATAAATTGCAATTGAAACTGCAGGGAAGTCAAAGTCTCAAAAAGGCTTTTTGTTTTCTGCAATATTAAAATATATAATTCAATTGAAATAAAAAAGTTTTATAGGTCGCAGAAAGAAACATTTTTCCGGAAGTTTTCCGCATTTTTTACACCATCTTCTTCTTTTGCAGCATCTTTTACAACACTTTGTGTTACATGTTACATTAGTTATTTGTGCCTGGTGTTTGTGTCCTTCATGATGTCATTAGAAACAGTTAGTTTCCCACATGGAATGATTTTTGAATTTTATTTTACTGACAGACAGGCAGACGATGAAAATGATTACCTTCTTCCTCTGGGCAATTCCACAGTTATTCACGTTACATTTTTGATGTAGTGAGGCCCCGATTTGTATCATAATTTCCTTTCTTAATTGTTTGAATCATTATTTTTTCCACAGTCGTTACATTATGCCCAAACATGGCCCAGACAATATTATTGGCACCTTTTAGAAGTTGTGAGAAATAATTAGATTTCAAGCAGGTGATTCTCCTTTACCTTGGAATTGAACTCACCTGTGGTGAGTTGCAGGTGACTGCAATATAAAAATTACTTGTTCAACCAGTTTGACAAGATAAAAGGAGTCATTCTTCTATTTTGTGTCACTGTATGTCCCACAATGAACATCGAGAAAAGAAAGAAAACCAGAGAATTGACTGAGGAGGTTAGACACAATTTTATAGCCAAGCATGGACAATCTCAAGGCTTCAAGTCATCTCCAGAGACCTTGACGCTCCTGTATCCACTGTACGCAATGTTATCAGAAAGTTTAAGGCCCATGGCACTGCAGCCAACCTCCCTGGGCGTGGACGCAAGAGAAAACTTGGTCAACGATTGCAGCGAAGGAGTGTTCGAATGGTGGAGAAAGCACCTCGATCAACTGCCAAACAGATTCAAGCTGACCTTCAGACACAAGGTACGACCATTTCAACTCAAACCATCCGTCGCCAACTCAACGAAAGGAGGTTCTATGGTAGGAGATAAAGGAGGACACCATTGCTGAGAGAGACATAAGAAAGCCCAACTGGAGTTTGCCAAAACACATCTGAACAAGCCAAAATCCTTCTGGGAGAATGTCCTGTGGACAGATGACCAAATTCGAGCTTTGTGGTAAAACACCTCATCTCTATGTTTTCAGAGAACAAAATGAAGCCTTCAAAGAAAATAACACCTTCCCTACAGTCAAACATGGAGGAGGTTCAGTGATGTTTTGAGATTGCTGTGCTGCCTCTTGCACTGGGTGCCTTGAATGTGTGGATGGCATCATGAAATCAGAAGATTAACAAGGCATTTTGGAGCGCAACATTCAACAGCACTCTCTGGGGTTCAGAGACCGGATTGCAGAGAGCTCATGGTGGGTAGTTGCACCTACTGTTGGTCCACTCGCTCTGATGGTTACCATGTCCAACGACTTGCTGTAGCTGTGTCCACTAAGTTGATTCCAATGGTAGTTGAGGTAACACCGGTCGACGAGCATATTATGAGACTAAGGAGTCGTCAGTCCTTGGGTATCATATCTCTGGTCTCTGTATATGCTCCAACGAAGGCGAGTGATCTCACCGTGAAGGACACATTCTCTGCCATGCTTGAGACTGTGGTTGATCAGTACCCCAGGTGAGACAATCTTCTGGTCTTGGGGGATTTCAATGCAACGACTGGAACTGATCGGTATGGTTATGAGACGTGTTGGTCCCCATGGGTCGAGAACTGTGAACCAGAACAGCACAAAGTTCCTTGACTTTGCAAGAAGTCATGGATTTCGGGTGGCTGGTTCATGGTTTCAGTGCCCAAAAGCTCATCGCTGGACAAGGTATGCCAACGCTGGTGGTGTGGCAAAGGAGATTGACCATCTACTCGTTGATGGTCGATGGAGGATGATCCAGAAGTGCAGGGTCCACGGGAGTGTTCACTTCCTCAATACCGATCACTTGCTTGTTGGAGCAACTCTGAAGTTGCAGCTTAAATCTGGGAGAATGGTACCATCCCCGAAAAGGCTGAATGTTGCCAAGCTCAAGGATGAGAGGGTAGCTGAGGAGTTTCCAAACAGGTTGAATGGAGATTTGGGGGGGTCTGGGTGCTTGGGGGAATCCTGGAGAATTGTGGAGTGCCTTCAAGACCACTGTCCTTTATGTTGCAGGTGTTTGTCTTGGAACTCACCGGAGGGCAAAGAATAATTTTATCTCAAGGGACACTGTATACCATTGACCAGTGCTGCAGGGCCAGGCTGAATGGCAGAGCTGAGGCGTAAAACTGTATGTGTGCCAAGGGTGTACAAGGAGGCTTATGTGCGAGGAATCAGTGAGGGGGTGATTCTCGTCACTCCCGTGGTCAAGTGATTCTCATCCTGCTTACACGGGAATTTACACGTTGCGTTCCTCCAAACCTATCCCTCGGTGTACTGCAGTTAGAGCGGAGGGTATCCGGCATTACAATTGAAACTACAGGGCATTTGGTCAACATTTCTGACTCAAAGTCTGAGATTGTATCCATCCAGAAATGGAGGTCGACATTATGCCCAACACAAGGAGTTGCTGTAGCTTGTTGTATTGCTGGTTGGACATTCCATTGACCATATCCTTGTTCTTCATGTCCTCACCGAATGCAGACGAGAGTTTCGGCAGGGGCTGCTTGTATTGTAGCCCATGTTGATCTCTACAAAGCCTTTGATTCATTGAATTGGCATGCCCTCTGGAGGATTCTTTGTCTTCGTGGGGTCCTGCCACAATTTCGGAATCTGATATCTGAACTATACTCTGGTAATGAGAGTGCTGTCAGATGTGGTGATAACATCTCTGACTTATTTCCAGTTGTTGTTGGAGTTCATCAGGGGTGTGTACTGGCCCCCACACTTTTCAGTGCTTGTATGGACTGGATTCTGGGGAGGATGTCAGAGAGATGAACCTGCAGTGCATCATTTGTAAATGTCTAGATCTCTGACCTTGATTTCGCAGACTATGCAGTCATCTTTGCGGAGAGGCTAGATATCCTTTTGGGGGCCCTCGATGTGCTGAATGAGGAGTCAGAGCCGCTGGGGTTACGGGTTTCCTGGGTCAAAACTAAGATCCAGGCTTTCAATGACATATTGGATGTACTACCTTATCTGTACCTATTTGTGATGAGGATGTTGAGGTCACGGAGAGATTCACTTCCATTGGCAATGATATTCACGTCTCTGCTGTCTGTGAGCTGGAGGTCAATATACTTCTGGGTCGGGCCTGGGGAGTCATGGATTCACTGGATCATGGGGTGTGGTGCTTCCGGTACCTGTGCAGGAGGACAAAAGTCTGAGTCTTCAGGTCCTTGGTGCTTCCACTCTTGCTCTACAGATGTGAGACTTGGACTCTGACCAGGGATCTGAGATGTCGCCTTCATTCTTTTGGTACCTGGTCTCTTCAGAGAATCCTTTGCTATTGCTGGTTGGACTTTGTGTCCAATGAGCAGTTGCTGAGAGAGACTCAAATGAGATTTGTTACCTACATAGTCTGTGAGCATGAGCTGCGGCTGTATGGACATGTAGCTTGTTTTCCTGATGCTGATCCTGCTCACCAGATTCTCTCAGCAAGGGAGCCTTGTGAGTGGATGAGGCCCGTGAGACGACCACGTGCCTCGTGGTTGCAGCAGGTTGATCAGCATTTCAAGGAGATGGGGAGGGGCCAGGCATCTGTCTGGGGATGGCCAGATGGAGGCCCCTGGAGTCCTGGCGGAAAGTGGACGCAGCCACGTACTGCTCCAGCGCATGCTCCCAGACCTGACCTGACCTGAATGTTCAACCCAGTGTCAGAAATCTGGGTCTCCGTGGAAGGACATGGCTGTTGCCACAGGACAATGACCCCAAACACTATTTACAAACACCCAGGAAAGGTTCAAGACAAAATGCTGGACTGTTCCGAAGTGGCCAGCAATGAGTCCAGATCCAAAATCCCATTGAACTCCTGTGGGGAGATCTGAAAACAGCAGTTGGGAGAAGGTACTCTTCAAATCTGGGAGAACTGGAGCAGTTTGCACAAGAAGTGTGGGTCAAACTGCCAGTGGAGAGGTGTGGGAAGCTCATTCATGGCTATAGGGAGTGCTTGATTGCAGTTATTTCGTCCACAGGCTGTGCCATCCAGAAATGGAGGTCCAGTCCAAGTCGAGGGTGTCAACAATTTTGTCAATGCTATTTCTTTTTATTTTCTGATTTAAAAGGATATATAAAGTTCTGAATCAAAAACAAAGGTTATGTAATATTAACAGTGAAATAAAGAATCGTGGAGACCAAATAATTTCGTCAATTTCAACTAATTTTTAGAGACAATTGTGAGTTATTTGAAAAAAGTGCAAGGGTGCCAATATTTGTTGCCATGACTGCACATGGTCCATGCGTCACTGCACTGCATGAAGGGTAACTTTGTGTTTATGTATGATACTGCCTCTTGATATTGTGCTGTACTGCCCTCTGTTGTTGCAAGCTGATATTTTTTCGCTGCTGATACCACAATAATACTATTTTCCATTTTATTGCCATGATAAACATGGTTACTCACTTTGCATCATTTCCTCGCATTACAATTTTCATTCCCGCACTTCCTTAATTGTTTGTTTGTGCATGATTCCTCTACTTGTTTTCACAGTTAGGATGATATGTACAAACCAAATTCCAATTGCTGTATTTTTAATCACAACAAATTTAACATTGGGAACAAATAACATATTTTGGGTTGCTCACATTACATTACTCACAAATGTCTTGAACATTGCTTTACAAAAACATTGTACGACTAAATATGCAAATATTATTTCTTGACATCCAACATAAGTGCCACGTGTTTTAATGGAATCAACAAATCATTAGAGTATTACCTATTAATTCACCAATAAGTCAAAGGCAATTTAACCAATAATTTTTGTGCAATGTTTGAGTCAAAACATCATTCCCACTTCATTGGACCGTTTCTCCAAAAATTCCAATGAAAAAAAAGTATTGCATTTTCATGCCACAAACTTGGATGCGTATAAAGCAAAATAAGACAAGTCTGGAGACGTTGATGGTTCACAAGCAATGTACACGGTTCGCCTTTCTTATTTTTTGACCTTCGAGGGGACGCAACGAGCAAACTGGCGGGAATCGGGAAAAACGTAAATAGTGAAAGTTGAAGTACTCGAAGAGCACTACTCGCATACCAAATTTCATTCAAAACAGTTGAAAACCCTGGGAGATCGATGCCCAATTTACTGATCTTTTTTTTTTACATTTTCTAAGTTCGTGACCTTGTGACCTTGACCTTGGGACGAAAATGAAAAATTGAGCTTCGTGGGGCTATGCAGGTGCCACTGGGATAACCAAATACCGAAACTCCTGCCAGATTCGGAGAAGATGTAACTTGAAATTGGCTACCCCATAAAAACACATGTTTTTTGGGCGTGGCTCCGCCCATAATGGGCGCAGCACGCCCATTCTCCGGAAAACACAACTAGATGATGAAACAAACCTCCCACCCAAATTTTATAAAGATCAGATCAAAACCCACGGAGCTATGCTCGGGACAGACAGACAGACACACACACACACACACACACACACACCTATTATGAAAATAGTGGTCACTTACTGACTCGTGAACCAATTCGTGACTGGTTTCAATTTCAGACTTCATTTTTTAGGGCCTTGTCCACTTTGTCATTTACTTCCCCTCTATGCGCTTGGGACAAGATTCCGTGCAAATGTGCACGTATGTATGTATGTATGTATGTGTTCACATGCTGTATGTATGTACATGTGTACATGTGTGAATGTACATGACGAGATACAACATACATAATCTTTGATATAAATGACCATTCCGTGTGCATGAATAAGTGCACAAGTGAAGATTATCTTTGCAAATGAAGATCAACATTTCGATAGATCTGTTGAAGTGGTATTCCATGTATCCTTTCCCTCTTCAAATCAGGTACTTCTTGATATTTGACATTTGTGCTTTTTCACGATCGACATTCCGAAAATCTTTAAAAAAAACTTTCTCTTCTTCGTCTTCTTTAACTACCCTAACAACAACGCATATTTGCTCATAATGTTGCCTCATGGGAACAGTTGTGGCCCAGATCTTTCAAGAACTGGTTCACCAATCATTTTTATAATTGGCAGGAATTTGAAATGTGTTCAGGGAACCGGCGATAACTCACCAACTCTTTGTAAGAGACATGAGAGGATCTTTGATGCCCAATAAATCTCCCAATGCTAGCCGGTGGTCTGATAGCTTTGTCCTTCAGTGGGACGGCGCACACATCAATACTTGGCCCTTCATGCAAAACACCACGTTGGCTATTAATATCTGGATCAAAATTGCAATCCAAGTTGAACAACTCGGTGCAAGCACATCAAAGCAATCCCCCTGACCTGAAAGCTCGAATCTATGGTACAGAAATTAATTAAGGTGCAAAATGTGATTGAAATACGACAGGGTTGATATTAATTTCCTTGAGGGAATACCATTTATATTGCCAGCAAATTTCATGTCATGACATTCCATCTTACTTACACGACATGTTCATCATCGGTACGACCCTTCCCCTTCTTGTCATGTTTGCCGAACTTTTTCCTATGTTGAAAAAGATTGAAAAGTCAGTATCTTGCACATTTGTTGAGGTACATATTTCCAAACACAAGTTAAAAACAAAAAGTGAAGAAGGGGAAAATAAAATTATTTACTTCAGACGGTTCCAAAAAGTGGATTTCTTTGGAGTGGTGGACGGTAATAACTGGTCCACGTTGGTAGGCTGGTTCAGAGCAACGTCATGTGAACCAGGAGACTCGATTATATTTGCTTCCCTGAAAAAGAACAGTTATCGGAAATCCACAACTTCGTACATATGTGGCAAACTGGATATCATATACATTCTCCATTTCAAGAACTGACACTGTAATGCCCCCTCCAGCAAACATCACATAAAATAAAACGATATCAGGAAAAACGTACAAAAAACCCCACAAAAATAAAAGGACATGGGAAGGGTCTTTGCAGATCATCTCGCTTTTCCTCTCCAAGCATGATCTATATTTTCTACAAGCCAGGAGTTTATCCAAATCTCGATAATCCCAAACTCAAAGAGAGGGAGCTAATCATATATGATTGGTCGAGATGTTGTAATATTTTGTCCAAGTACTGTTAAACTGGAGGTTTTTGGAAGTGTCGAAAGGCATTTTTTCATTCTGCAGTGTTCAAATATAAATTGCAATTGAAACGACAGGGAAGTTAAAGTGTCAAAACGGCTTTTTGTTTTCTGCAGGTTAAAATATATAATTCAATTGAAATAAAACATTTATAGGTTGCAGAAAGAAACATTTTTCTGGAAGTTTTCTGCTGTTAATGCAGTATATTTTACACCACCTTGTGCAACATATTACATTAGTTATTTGTGCCTGGTGTTTGTGTCCTTTATGATGTCATTTAAAACAGTAAGTTTCCTGCTTGGAATGATTTTCAAATTTTATTTTACTGACACAGGCAGGCAGATGAAAACGATTGCCTTACTCCTCTGGGCAATTCCACGGTTTTTCACATTACATTTTTGATGTATCGAGGACCTTATTTGTGTCATGATTTCCTTACTTAAGTGTTTGATTCATTAGTTTTCCACAGTTGTTACGTTATGCACAGACATAACTCAACACAGGAGGAGAATTTCAGAATTTCTTTTGTGAGGGTTACTTGTGTAAAAAACAGTCGGTTACTCAGGTTACATTTTTCAACACCCTAACACGTGTCCTCTTACTGAATGGTCTTTGAAATCAGTGATATATTGTTCAATTACCTAAACTGTTGGAGCATTTACACCACCTTATCGAAACTAGCACGTCACATGAGTTCTTTGTGCCAGGCGTTTGTTTACTTTTTGACATCACTAAAAACAGCAAGTTTCCTGTTTGGAATCATTTTCTATTTTATTTTAACTGAGATACAGGCAGACAGCTGAAAATGATTACCTCACTCCTCTGTGCGCTCGAGGCAAGATTCCGTTCAATTTGACAATTTCAGAGCCAAACTACTGCTAATCTACAGGTTTATGCTCCAATTTATTTTCTCATGTCAAAAATTATGAAATCAAATTGAAACAAGAAAACAAGACAAAGAGCAATCAGAGATTGGAGACCCCCGCCAGGAATTGTTTTGTGTGGCATTTATGTAATTGTAATTAATGAGACGTAAATATCAAGGGCGTAGCCAGAGGTCCAAAAACGATGAGGCGAAAAGAGGTGAACTTGGTTGATGTGACGGTGCACGTAGCGCAATAAGAAAGTAAACATCGGGATAATTTTATTTTACTTTTTTAATTTATATTTTACTATAATATTTAAGTAAACATCGGGATAATTTAGGGGGGAGGGGGGATATTGTCCTATTCAGGTATTGTGATAAGAGTGGAGATAAGAGTATTCAGAGCACTGCCGGGTGGATTTGATAGTTTACTCCCCAGGGAACTCAGATGGCCAGAAGGTTCAGGCCAGATCATATTTCAGGAAATGAGAGACGAGGCAACTGCCTCGTCTGCCTCAGCCTGGCTACGTCCTTGGCATTCAAGCAAGCACTCCATTTGAAACCGTCGATAAGGACTGGCAAGCGCGAGCTCGCTGCTTGGAAACTAAACTCACCCCTGGAGAATGTGCATAACGACGCTGCTGCTGATCATATTGTCATGGAGTACAACAGAGCTTAACTTTTGTGAATCTTTCAATCCTGTGCAGCTTCAAAGCAGTGCACACTTTCGAGCTGGGACGCCCAATCCATGGTGTGTGCCCCCACCCCACCACATAAACTTGGTAACTGAACACACCAGGGATTGTTGAGGGGTGGGTTGGGGCAGCCAAAGGTCCTTGAACCAA